>NW_027263015.1:73834-239125 GCF_902827115.2 Pseudochaenichthys georgianus
TCTTCAACTGTTTCATTGTGTAACTGACAAAGGACACGAGCGGTAGTTTTGGTTGTGTGTAGACGGTGGAAGCGCGGAGAGACATCGCGTGCCTTGATCCCTGCCGAGTCGACGCAGGACTGTTGTTTGGTGTCAGTGCCACAGCAACTATTTCGGAGCAATGCGCTCATGGTGAAAATGTAATTTTGGTTGTGTTTAGACGGTGGAAGCGTGGAGAGACATCCATTGGCCTTGATCCCTGCCGAGTTGATGCACGACTGTTGTTTGGTGTCTGTGCCACAGCAACTATTTCGGAGCAATGCGCTCATAGTGAAAATGTAATTTTGGTTGTGTTTAGACAGTGGAAGCGTGGAGAGACATCCATTGGCCTTGATCCCTGCCGAGTCGATGCACGACTGTTGTTTGGTGTCTGTGCCACAGCAACTATTTAGGAGCAATGTGCTCATAGTGAAAATGTAATTTTGGTTGTGTTTAGACAGTGGAAGCGTGGAGAGACATCCATGAGCCTTGATCCCTGCCGAGTCGATGCACGACTGTTGTTTGGTGTCTGTGCCACAGCAACTATTTAGGAGCAATGCGCTTTGCATTTATTAACTCACACATCAGTTTAACATTTCTTTGTCACGTTTGTAAATAAAAGTTGTATTAATTCATGTTTTCTTCCCATAAGTTGCCTAACCCCCTTTGTCATACCAAAGAGTTGATGGACCCTTATTTCATGCTGAGGACCAAACCCACTGCCATGACAACAGGAGGTTTTACTTTATTTGCATGCTGTTTAAGTGTATATCTGTTGTCTGTCTGTCCTGCAATACAGTAAGATAAATATTGAAAGATTACATTTTCAGGCATATATTTCATGTTCCAATTTCTCCAAATTTATAACTTAATTTAGTGGCATTGACCACAAAACAGATGTATTGCAGGTTTTGCTTTTTGTTAAAGTTTAGGCAACAACAAAAAGCAAAAAACCACTGGTATGGACTCTCATTTGAGACGGGGTTCGACTCCCTGTGGTGGTTTGATCTATTGTTGTGGTGTAGACAGTTAATTAAAGATCCATAAAGATATAACTGCACAGTCCAATAATCCCTAATTGTTGACATGATGTGTTGAAGTCCTCTAGGATCAACAAACGACATATCGCTACCTGGTTGATGCAGGAAAAATGGTACCGACAGAACTGGCGCACATGCCTAAGATTTCCTGGTCAGAAACAAAGGAACGCAAAGTCAGGTAAACAATTTAGAGACATGACAAACGGCTCATCTCGGAGGACTGAGGGGGGGGACCAGCAACCCTCCCCGACAGGCGCACGGACGCGAGGGCCCGCTCATCACTGCGCGCACAAGTGCGACCGCAGTTTTAATTATTATTATTATACTGCTACGGAATCCTTGTTTTCAGGCCTTTAGGATGCTGAAAAAGTTGTATAATTTTGCACGGACGCCAGGACCGGTGAAAAATTTGATATTCTGGAATCAATGAGTTCAAATTGTCCAACCTGCTCGCTAGCGCCACCTATTTCAATTCCATTTCGGAAAAATTCACAAAGTCGCACCGTAACTCCGAATGACCTGAAATTTTGCAAACATATCCGGGTGGACCTGCTCTACAAATAATTCAATTGGAACCCTTAGCTCCGCCTACTTTTTTTTTTTTTTAATTAGCATAATTTTTAAAACCCTTAAATATTCACTTAAATTTCAATTTTCAGTTTATCAACACCAAACTTCGTATACAGTATCGCCTGAGGGTCATACAAATTACCCTAGGAAATGAGCATGTTCAAACGATAAATATTTCCGCCATGAATTAAAACGTACTTGCAAAAAGGCGGGGCTTAAAAATAAATGCTCATAATTCATCAACAATGTATCCAAACATCACAGATTTTGGTGGCAACGTTGAGTCTGTCTTGGGGAATAGGCACACCAAAGTATTTTCATTTTGGACTATAGGGGGCGCCAAAAACACCACCAATTTATAACTCAAGAGGGGATGGACTAATCTTTTTTTTTTTTTTTGTACACATACTCTCGGGGCAACTACGAACTTAGATTCAAAGTTTCAGAACAAATTCAGAATGTGGGCGTGGCCTATACATTATTTTTAAATTGCGATAGCATAAAATGAGCTTCGGACGCAAAACTTGGGACACACGTCAGATCCCAGGACCTTTTCGAAAATGTAAAAAAAAAACGTACATTTTCAAAAAAACTGCTCACTAGCGCCCCCTATTGTGTGGTAGTCACATATAGTTTCTCAAAACTTCACGAATTTTGGCACAGACATTTATCATGGAATTGCGGATATATTTGTAAATACATTCCATTAGCCCCGCCCCACAAAAAGTCGGCCATTTTGAAATATGTGCGTTTTTCAGCCATTTTACGCACGTTCTTGCGAAGTCCTCCTAGGGGAATGATCGGAAAAATTCCAATGCAGGACAGGTTTAGCCCCTATCCCATATGATACTTAATTGAGGAGCACATTTTTGAAAAATTACTCGTGGAGGTCGTAAGCTAACAGCGAATACACAATTTTTGACGATTTACATGTCGCAAATTACTCTAAACTACTCGGATATAGTTATTCCGATATTCACGAAACGCTGTATACATATTGCTTTTATGATTGCACACATATTTCAAATTGCCCTCCATTAGCTCCGCCCCCCACAAAGTCGGCCATTTTGAAACATGTGCGTTTTTCACCCATTTTACGCACGTTCTTGCAAACTCCTCCTAGGGGAATGATCGGAAAAATTCCAATGCAGCACAGGTTCAGCCCCTATCCAATATGATACTTAATTGAGGAGCACATTTTTGAAAAATTACTCGTGGAGGTCGTAAGCTAACAGCGAATACACCATTTTTGACGATTTACATGTAGCTAATTCATCCAAACTACTACATTTCCATTTTTGGAAACCTTTACAAAGTGGCACCGTAACTCCGAATGACCTGAAATTTTGCCCACTTATTCGGGTGGACCTATTCTACATATTATGTCCCGGAACCCGAAAGCTCCACCTCCTTCATTTTTTTTTAATTACCATAATGTTAAAAACAGTGAAATATTCACTTAAATTTCAAATTTAGGTTTTTCAACACCAAACTCAGTATACAGTATCGCTGGAGGGTCAGACACATTATCGTAGGGAATGAGCATGTTGAGTCGATAAATGTGGCCGTCTTTACTCTAAACGTGTTTGCAAAAAGGCGGGGCTTAGATAGAAATTCTCATAATTCATCAACAATGTACCAAAAAAACACACATTTTGGTGGTAAGGTTCAGTGTGTATTGGGGAATAAGCACAAAAAGTAATATCCATTTTGGACTATAGGGGGCGCCAAAAACATGACAAATGTATAATGAAATGATGGACGAAATCTTTTTATTTTTTTTTAGACATACTCTGGGGATGAGTATGGACTTATATTGAAAGTGTCACAACGAATGACAATTGTGGGCGTGGCCTGTACTTTTTTTTTTATGACGATGTGCTTAAATGTGTTTCGGTACGCAAAACTTGGGACACGCATCACAGCCCACGACCTTTTCAAGAATGTAAAAAAAACAACGTACTTTTTCAAAAATACTGCTCACTAGCGCCCCCTATTGTGTGGTAGTCACATATAACTCTCAGAACTTCACGGATTTTAGCACAGACATTACTCATGGAATTGCGGACATATTTGTAGATACATTCCATTAGCCCCGCCCCCCAGAAAGTCGGCCATTTTGAAAAATGTGCGTTTTTTCAGCCATTTTACGCACGTTCTTGCAAACTCCTCCTAGGGGAATGATCGGAAAAATTCCAATGCAGGACAGGTTCAGCCCCTATCCAATATGATACTTAATTGAGGAGCACATTTTTGAAAAATTACTCGTGGAGGTCGTAAGCTAACAGCGAATACACCATTTTTGACGATTTACATGTAGCTAATTCATCCAAACTACTACATTTCCATTTTTGGAAACCTTTACAAAGTGGCACCGTAACTCCGAATGACCTGAAATTTTGCCCACTTATTCGGGTGGACCTATTCTACATATTATGTCCCGGAACCCGAAAGCTCCACCTCCTTCATTTTTTTTAATTACCATAATGTTAAAAACAGTGAAATATTCACTTAAATTTCAAATTTAGGTTTTTCAACACCAAACTCAGTATACAGTATCGCTGGAGGGTCAGACACATTATCGTAGGGAATGAGCATGTTGAGTCGATAAATGTGGCCGTCATTACTCTAAACGTGTTTGCAAAAAGGCGGGGCTTAGATAGAAATTCTCATAATTCATCAACAATGTACCAAAAAAACACACATTTTGGTGGTAAGGTTCAGTGTGTATTGGGGAATAAGCACAAAAAGTAATATCCATTTTGGACTATAGGGGGCGCCAAAAACATGACAAATGTATAATGAAATGATGGACGAAATCTTTTTTTTAGACATACTCTGGGGATGAGTATGGACTTATATTGAAAGTGTCACAACGAATGACAATTGTGGGCGTCGCCTGTACTTTTTTTTTTATGACGATGTGCTTAAATGTGTTTCGGTACGCAAAACTTGGGACACGCATCACAGCCCACGACCTTTTCAAGAATGTAAAAAAAACAACGTACTTTTTCAAAAATACTGCTCACTAGCGCCCCCTATTGTGTGGTAGTCACATATAACTCTCAGAACTTCACGGATTTTAGCACAGACATTACTCATGGAATTGCGGACATATTTGTAGATACATTCCATTAGCCCCGCCCCCCAGAAAGTCGGCCATTTTGAAAAATGTGCGTTTTTCAGCCATTTTACGCACGTTCTTGCAAACTCCTCCTAGGGGAATGATCGGAAAAATTCCAATGCAGGACAGGTTCAGCCCCTATCCAATATGATACTTAATTGAGGAGCACATTTTTGAAAAATTACTCGTGGAGGTCGTAAGCTAACAGCGAATACACCATTTTTGACGATTTACATGTAGCTAATTCATCCAAACTACTACATTTCCATTTTTGGAAACCTTTACAAAGTGGCACCGTAACTCCGAATGACCTGACATTTTGCCCACTTATTCGGGTGGACCTATTCTACATATTATGTCCAGGAACCCGAAAGCTCCACCTCCTTCATTTTTTTTTAATTACCATAATGTTAAAAACAGTGAAATATTACCTTAAATTTCCATGTTTTCTTTTTCAACGCCAAACTTAGTATACAGCATCAGTGGAGGGTCAGACACATTACTGTAGAAAATGAGCATGTTCAGTCGATAAATATGCCCGTCATTAATCTAAATGCTCATCACTGCTGTCACTTCAGCCTTACATACTTTTACTTATAATTAAAAAATTACATCTGTGTGCCATGTAGTACTTGTCATTTTGCATAATACTGTATATACTTATTTCATTGCTGTTAACATTGTCTTTTTTTAAATACTGTCTACACTTAATCTACAACTTCTCTCATATCATTGAATCTACATTATGGTTGTTTATATTTATCTGTTATCTTGGACTTCTTTGCGTCTTAGTTTACATTTAAATGTTTGCTGTGACGGACTGCGGAGCTGAGCAAAACACACACTAACAGTTAGACCAAACACACTTAGCTATTCCATCTACCTCTGGAGCTAGCTAAACTAGTTATAAATATGTTTATTCTTCACTGTCGGCATATAGGGTTAGGGTTAACCCTAACCCTAACACAGTTGGCGCACATGTCTAAGATTTCCTGGTCAGAAACAAAGGAACGCAAAGTCAGGTAAACAATTTAGAGACATGACAAACGGCTCATCTCGGAGGACTGAGGGGGGGGACCAGCAACCCTCCCCGACAGGCGCACTGACGCGAGGGCCCGCTCATCACTGCGCGCACAAGTGCGACCGCAGTTTTAATTAGGGCCCGAGCACGATGTGCTAGGACCCAACGGCGTCCTAGCACGAAGTGCGAGGAAACCTATTGTTATTCGTGGTATTATTATTAGGGCCCGAGCACGATGTGCTAGGACCCAACGGCATCCTAGCACGAAGTGCAAGGATACCTATTGTTATTCGTGAAATTATTCCTATTATTTTTCTGCCAGCGTTTCCTGTTTTTGAGGCCTTTAGGAAGCTGAAAAAGTTGTATAATTTTGCACGGACGCCAGGACTGGTGAAAAATACAATATTCTGGAGTCAATGGGTTCAAATTGTCCAACCTGCTCGCTAGCGCCACCTATTTCAATTCCATTTTGGAAAAATTCACAAAGTCCCACCGTAACTCCGAATGACCTAATATTTTGCAAACATATCCGGGTGGACCTGCTCTACAAATAATCCAATTGGAATCCTTAGCTCCGCCTACTTTAATTTTTTTTAAATTAGCATAATTTTAAAAACACTTAAATATTCACTTAAATTTCAATTTCTTATTTATCAACACCAAACTTCGTATACAGCATCGCCGGAGGGTTATAGACATTACCCTAGGAGATGAGCATGTTCAAATGATAAATATTTCCGCCATGAATTAAAACGTACTCGCAAAAAAGCGGGACTTAGAAAGAAATGCTCCTAATTCATTAACAATGTATCTAAACATCACAGATTTTGGTGGAAACGTTAAATCTGTCTTGGGGAATAGGCACACCAAAGTATTTTCATTTTGGACTATAGGGGGCGCCAAAAACACCACCAATTTATAACTCAAGAGCGGATGGACTAATCTTTTTGTTTTTTGTTTACACATACTCTCGGGGAGACTACGAACTTAGATTCAAAGTGTCGCAACAAATTCAGAATGTGGGCGTGGCCTATACATTATTTTTAAATTGCGATAGCATAAAATGAGCTTCGGACGCAAAACTTGGGACACACGTCAGAGCCCAGGACCTTTTCGAAAATGTAAAAAAAAACGTACATTTTCAAAAAAACTGCTCACTAGCGCCCCCTATTGTGTGGTAGTCACATATAGTTTCTCAAAACTTCACGAATTTTGGCACAGACATTTCTCATGTAATTGCCGATATATTTGTAAATACATTCCATTAGCCCCGCCCCCCAAAAAGTCGGCCATTTTGAAATATGTGCGTTTTTCAGCCATTTTACGCACGTTCTTGCGAACTCCTCCTAGGGGAATGATCGGAAAAATTCCAATGCAGGACAGGTTTAGCCCCTAACCCATATGATACTTAATTGAGGAGCACATTTTTGAAAAATTACTCGTGGAGGTCGTAAGCTAACAGCGAATACACCATTGTTGACGATTTACATGTCGCAAATTACTCTAAACTACTCGGATATAGTTATTCCGATATTCACGAGACGCTGTATACATATTGCTATTATGATTGCACACATATTTCAAATTGCCTTTCATTAGCTCCGCCCCCCAGAAAGTCGGCCATTTTGAAAAATGTGCGTTTTTCAGCCATTTTACGCACGTTCTTGCGAACTCCTCCTAGGGGAATGATCGGAAAAATTCCAATGCAGGACAGGTTTAGCCCCTATCCCATACGATACTTAATTGAGGAGCACATTTTTGAAAAATTACTCGTGGAGGTCGTAAGCTAACAGCGAATACACCATTTTTGACGATTTACATGTCGCAAATTACTCCAAACCACTCGGATATAGTTATTCCGATATTTACGAAACGCTGTATACATATTGCTATTATGATTGCACACATATTTCAAATTGCCTTCCATTAGCCCCGCCCCCCAGAAAGTCGGCCATTTTGAAAAATGTGCGTTTTTCAGCCATTTTACGCACGTTCTTGCAAACTCCTCCTAGGGGAATGATCGGAAAAATTCCAATGCAGGATAGGTTCAGCCCCTATCCAATATGATACTTAATTGAGGAGCACATTTTTGAAAAATTACTCGTGGAGGTCGTAAGCTAACAGCGAATACACCATTTTTGACGATTTACATGTAGCTAATTCATCCAAACTACTACATTTCCATTTTTGGAAACCTTTACAAAGTGGCACCGTAACTCAGAATTACCTGACATTTTGCCCACTTATTCGGGTGGACCTATTCTACATATTATGTCCTGGAACCCGAAAGCTCCACCTCCTTCATTTTTTTTTAATTACCATAATGTTAAAAACAGTGAAATATTCACTTAAATTTCAAATTTAGGTTTTTCAACACCAAACTCAGTATACAGTATCGCTGGAGGGTCAGACACATTATCGTAGGGAATGAGCATGTTGAGTCGATAAATGTGGCCGTCATTACTCTAAACGTGTTTGCAAAAAGGCGGGGCTTAGATAGAAATTCTCATAATTCATCAACAATGTACCAAAAAAACACACATTTTGGTGGTAAGGTTCAGTGTGTATTGGGGAATATGCACAAAAAGTAATATCCATTTTGGACTATAGGGGGCGCCAAAAACATGACAAATGTATAACTCATGAAATGATGGACGAAATCTTTTTATTTTTTTTAGACATACTCTGGGGATGAGTATGGACTTATATTGAAAGTGTCACAACGAATGACAATTGTGGGCGTGGCCTGTACTTTTTTTTTTATGACGATGTGCTTAAATGTGTTTCGGTACGCAAAACTTGGGACACGCATCACAGCCCACGACCTTTTCAAGAATGTAAAAAAAACAACGTACTTTTTCAAAAATACTGCTCACTAGCGCCCCCTATTGTGTGGTAGTCACATATAACTCTCAGAACTTCACGGATTTTAGCACAGACATTACTCATGGAATTGCGGACATATTTGTAGATACATTCCATTAGCCCCGCCCCCCAAAAAGTCGGCCATTTTGAAATATGTGCGTTTTTCAGCCATTTTACGCACGTTCTTGCGAACTCCTCCTAGGGGAATGATCGGAAAAATTCCAATGCAGGACAGGTTTAGCCCCTATCCCATATGATACTTAATTGAGGAGCACATTTTTGAAATTTTTTTCGTGGAGGTCGTAAGCTAACAGCGAATACACCATTTTTGACGATTTACATGTCGCAAATTACTCCAAACTACTCGGATATAGTAATTCCGATATTCACAAAACGCTGTATACGTATTGCTATTATGATTGCACACATATTTCAAATTGCCTTCCATTAGCCCCGCCCCCCAGAAAGTCCACCATTTTGAACAATGTGCGTTTTTCAGCCATTTTACGCACGTTCTTGCGAACTCCTCCTAGGGGAATGATCGGAAAAATTCCAATGCAGGACAAGTTCAGCCCCTATCCAATATAATACTTAATTGAGGAGCACATTTTTGAAAAATTACTCGTGGAGGTCGTAAGCTAACAGCGAATACACCATTGTTGACGATTTACATGTCACAAATTCAACCAAACTACTACATTTCCATTTTTGGAAACCTTTACAAAGTGGCACCGTAACTCCGAATGACCTGACATTTTGCCCACTTATTCGGGTGGACCTATTCTACATATTATGTCCAGGAACCCGAAAGCTCCACCTCCTTCATTTTTTTTTAATTACCATAATGTTAAAAACAGTGAAATATTACCTTAAATTTCCATGTTTTCTTTTTCAACGCCAAACTTAGTATACAGCATCAGTGGAGGGTCAGACACATTACTGTAGAAAATGAGCATGTTCAGTCGATAAATATGCCCGTCATTAATCTAAATGCTCATCACTGCTGTCACTTCAGCCTTACATACTTTTACTTATAATTAAAAAATTACATCTGTGTGCCATGTAGTACTTGTCATTTTGCATAATACTGTATATACTTATTTCATTGCTGTTAACATTGTCTTTTTTTAAATACTGTCTACACTTAATCTACAACTTCTCTCATATCATTGAATCTACATTATGGTTGTTTATATTTATCTGTTATCTTGGACTTCTTTGCGTCTTAGTTTACATTTAAATGTTTGCTGTGACGGACTGCGGAGCTGAGCAAAACACACACTAACAGTTAGACCAAACACACTTAGCTATTCCATCTACCTCTGGAGCTAGCTAAACTAGTTATAAATATGTTTATTCTTCACTGTCGGCATATAGGGTTAGGGTTAACCCTAACCCTAACACAGTTGGCGCACATGTCTAAGATTTCCTGGTCAGAAACAAAGGAACGCAAAGTCAGGTAAACAATTTAGAGACATGACAAACGGCTCATCTCGGAGGACTGAGGGGGGGGACCAGCAACCCTCCCCGACAGGCGCACTGACGCGAGGGCCCGCTCATCACTGCGCGCACAAGTGCGACCGCAGTTTTAATTAGGGCCCGAGCACGATGTGCTAGGACCCAACGGCGTCCTAGCACGAAGTGCGAGGAAACCTATTGTTATTCGTGGTATTATTATTAGGGCCCGAGCACGATGTGCTAGGACCCAACGGCATCCTAGCACGAAGTGCAAGGATACCTATTGTTATTCGTGAAATTATTCCTATTATTTTTCTGCCAGCGTTTCCTGTTTTTGAGGCCTTTAGGAAGCTGAAAAAGTTGTATAATTTTGCACGGACGCCAGGACTGGTGAAAAATACAATATTCTGGAGTCAATGGGTTCAAATTGTCCAACCTGCTCGCTAGCGCCACCTATTTCAATTCCATTTTGGAAAAATTCACAAAGTCCCACCGTAACTCCGAATGACCTAATATTTTGCAAACATATCCGGGTGGACCTGCTCTACAAATAATCCAATTGGAATCCTTAGCTCCGCCTACTTTAATTTTTTTTAAATTAGCATAATTTTAAAAACACTTAAATATTCACTTAAATTTCAATTTCTTATTTATCAACACCAAACTTCGTATACAGCATCGCCGGAGGGTTATAGACATTACCCTAGGAGATGAGCATGTTCAAATGATAAATATTTCCGCCATGAATTAAAACGTACTCGCAAAAAAGCGGGACTTAGAAAGAAATGCTCCTAATTCATTAACAATGTATCTAAACATCACAGATTTTGGTGGAAACGTTAAATCTGTCTTGGGGAATAGGCACACCAAAGTATTTTCATTTTGGACTATAGGGGGCGCCAAAAACACCACCAATTTATAACTCAAGAGCGGATGGACTAATCTTTTTGTTTTTTGTTTACACATACTCTCGGGGAGACTACGAACTTAGATTCAAAGTGTCGCAACAAATTCAGAATGTGGGCGTGGCCTATACATTATTTTTAAATTGCGATAGCATAAAATGAGCTTCGGACGCAAAACTTGGGACACACGTCAGAGCCCAGGACCTTTTCGAAAATGTAAAAAAAAAACGTACATTTTCAAAAAAACTGCTCACTAGCGCCCCCTATTGTGTGGTAGTCACATATAGTTTCTCAAAACTTCACGAATTTTGGCACAGACATTTCTCATGTAATTGCCGATATATTTGTAAATACATTCCATTAGCCCCGCCCCCCAAAAAGTCGGCCATTTTGAAATATGTGCGTTTTTCAGCCATTTTACGCACGTTCTTGCGAACTCCTCCTAGGGGAATGATCGGAAAAATTCCAATGCAGGACAGGTTTAGCCCCTAACCCATATGATACTTAATTGAGGAGCACATTTTTGAAAAATTACTCGTGGAGGTCGTAAGCTAACAGCGAATACACCATTGTTGACGATTTACATGTCGCAAATTACTCTAAACTACTCGGATATAGTTATTCCGATATTCACGAGACGCTGTATACATATTGCTATTATGATTGCACACATATTTCAAATTGCCTTTCATTAGCTCCGCCCCCCAGAAAGTCGGCCATTTTGAAAAATGTGCGTTTTTCAGCCATTTTACGCACGTTCTTGCGAACTCCTCCTAGGGGAATGATCGGAAAAATTCCAATGCAGGACAGGTTTAGCCCCTATCCCATACGATACTTAATTGAGGAGCACATTTTTGAAAAATTACTCGTGGAGGTCGTAAGCTAACAGCGAATACACCATTTTTGACGATTTACATGTCGCAAATTACTCCAAACCACTCGGATATAGTTATTCCGATATTTACGAAACGCTGTATACATATTGCTATTATGATTGCACACATATTTCAAATTGCCTTCCATTAGCCCCGCCCCCCAGAAAGTCGGCCATTTTGAAAAATGTGCGTTTTTCAGCCATTTTACGCACGTTCTTGCAAACTCCTCCTAGGGGAATGATCGGAAAAATTCCAATGCAGGATAGGTTCAGCCCCTATCCAATATGATACTTAATTGAGGAGCACATTTTTGAAAAATTACTCGTGGAGGTCGTAAGCTAACAGCGAATACACCATTTTTGACGATTTACATGTAGCTAATTCATCCAAACTACTACATTTCCATTTTTGGAAACCTTTACAAAGTGGCACCGTAACTCAGAATTACCTGACATTTTGCCCACTTATTCGGGTGGACCTATTCTACATATTATGTCCTGGAACCCGAAAGCTCCACCTCCTTCATTTTTTTTTAATTACCATAATGTTAAAAACAGTGAAATATTCACTTAAATTTCAAATTTAGGTTTTTCAACACCAAACTCAGTATACAGTATCGCTGGAGGGTCAGACACATTATCGTAGGGAATGAGCATGTTGAGTCGATAAATGTGGCCGTCATTACTCTAAACGTGTTTGCAAAAAGGCGGGGCTTAGATAGAAATTCTCATAATTCATCAACAATGTACCAAAAAAACACACATTTTGGTGGTAAGGTTCAGTGTGTATTGGGGAATATGCACAAAAAGTAATATCCATTTTGGACTATAGGGGGCGCCAAAAACATGACAAATGTATAACTCATGAAATGATGGACGAAATCTTTTTATTTTTTTTAGACATACTCTGGGGATGAGTATGGACTTATATTGAAAGTGTCACAACGAATGACAATTGTGGGCGTGGCCTGTACTTTTTTTTTTATGACGATGTGCTTAAATGTGTTTCGGTACGCAAAACTTGGGACACGCATCACAGCCCACGACCTTTTCAAGAATGTAAAAAAAACAACGTACTTTTTCAAAAATACTGCTCACTAGCGCCCCCTATTGTGTGGTAGTCACATATAACTCTCAGAACTTCACGGATTTTAGCACAGACATTACTCATGGAATTGCGGACATATTTGTAGATACATTCCATTAGCCCCGCCCCCCAAAAAGTCGGCCATTTTGAAATATGTGCGTTTTTCAGCCATTTTACGCACGTTCTTGCGAACTCCTCCTAGGGGAATGATCGGAAAAATTCCAATGCAGGACAGGTTTAGCCCCTATCCCATATGATACTTAATTGAGGAGCACATTTTTGAAATTTTTTTCGTGGAGGTCGTAAGCTAACAGCGAATACACCATTTTTGACGATTTACATGTCGCAAATTACTCCAAACTACTCGGATATAGTAATTCCGATATTCACAAAACGCTGTATACGTATTGCTATTATGATTGCACACATATTTCAAATTGCCTTCCATTAGCCCCGCCCCCCAGAAAGTCCACCATTTTGAACAATGTGCGTTTTTCAGCCATTTTACGCACGTTCTTGCGAACTCCTCCTAGGGGAATGATCGGAAAAATTCCAATGCAGGACAAGTTCAGCCCCTATCCAATATAATACTTAATTGAGGAGCACATTTTTGAAAAATTACTCGTGGAGGTCGTAAGCTAACAGCGAATACACCATTGTTGACGATTTACATGTCACAAATTCAACCAAACTACTACATTTCCATTTTTGGAAACCTTTACAAAGTGGCACCGTAACTCCGAATGACCTGAAATGTTGCCCACTTATTCGGGTGGACCTACTCTACATATTATGTCCAGGAACCCCAAAGCTCCAACTTCTTTATTTTTTTTAAATTACCATAATGTTAAAAACAGTGAAATATTACCTTAAATTTCCATGTTTTCTTTTTCAACGCCAAACTTAGTATACAGCATCAGTGGAGGGTCAGACACATTACTGTAGAAAATGAGCATGTTCAGTCGATAAATATGCCCGTCATTAATCTAAATGCTCATCACTGCTGTCACTTCAGCCTTACATACTTTTACTTATAATTAAAAAATTACATCTGTGTGCCATGTAGTACTTGTCATTTTGCATAATACTGTATATACTTATTACATTGCTGTTAACATTGTCTTTTTTTAAATACTGTCTACACTTAATCTACAACTTCTCTCATATCATTGAATCTACATTATGGTTGTTTATATTTATCTGTTATCTTGGACTTCTTTGCGTCTTAGGTTTACATTTAAATGTTTGCTGTGACGGACTGCGGAGCTGAGCAAAACACACACTAACAGTTAGACCAAACACACTTAGCTATTCCATCTACCTCTGGAGCTAGCTAAACTAGTTATAAATATGTTTATTCTTCACTGTCGGCATATAGGGTTAGGGTTAACCCTAACCCTAACCCTAACACAGTTGGCGCACATGCCTAAGATTTCCTGGTCAGAAATAAAGGAACGCAAAGTCAGGTAAACAATTTAGAGACATGACAAACGGCTCATCTCGGAGGACTGAGGGGGGGGACCAGCAACCCTCCCCGACAGGCGCACGGACGCGAGGGCCAGCTCATCACTGCGCGCACAAGTGCGACCGCAGTTTTAATTTATTTTTGGTCTCTCGGCTCTCATGTCTATTGGCTTCTTAACAACAGCGGGGATCAGCTGTTGAACAGCTGTTGTCTTTTGCCGGGCTCCGGTGATTGGCAAATCTAGGTGATGCCTTCTGATATGATTTAGCATGTTTGGCATGTGTTTCTATTAGCATACCGCACCGCTGTAGAACAACGGCGACACACCGTTCTCGTCCGATCCACCACTCGCACACCTCATCGTTATTGTAGTCCACAGGGAACCCGAAATGTTCCCACACAGCTGATTTAAAAGAAGCAGATGGGTTCTCGCTCCTGTGTGTTATCTGAACTCACCATACTAACTTTTCTTCTTCTTCTTGTATTTTGTTCGTTTTGTTGTTGTGTTTCTTCTTGTTCTTCATTTGTTGTTTAAGGGTGGCTGGCAAACAGCTTTTAGGCGCAATACCGCCCCCTGGATTATATATAGTGCAGTGGATACTGCCCTGAATTACTTTTTTCCCACTCGTAAAAAAAAGGCGTATTCGTCGTGTGACTGCATGTGCCGAACCGTGACGGTACGGGACGAATACGGATACCGTTACACCCCTACTTTGTATATTTACTGCAGTTTTTCATGTATACCAGTAGTCTGATACAATATGTACAGTTTGAAAGGGTGTTAAATGACATTTGGTGATGATTAATGGTTTTTGTGTTAATGTAATAGCAGTTAAAACAGGACCGGTCAAATTTGACGGGAATACCAAAGTATGGGGGGGGGGGGAAAGACAATAGGAGGGTTAAGCTTGGGGTCAAATGGAGCGTCCCAACTTACAGTTTGTTTGTGTGTTGTAGAGCGGTGCCCTGGGGAAGGCTACGCCATCCTCTGTTATTCCTTTTTCATTCCTTGCTGTTCCAGGGCTGAGAACACGCTGTTTAAAACACACCAAATGTGCTCAAGTTCATAACTGTCAAAGAAAATATAACATAAAGTTTGAATCCTGTGGAAAGTGTTTCAAAAGCTTTCCTCAGTCATAAATAGTAGGCCCATCACTATGGTAGGCCATGTAGTATTGATGCATTGATAACCATAATTGGACTGATTTAGTATACTGCCACTGTAACTTTTACATTGTCACGTCACCTCGTAAAAAAAACCATCATCATCTAACCCTAACCCTATTGGTTCCAAAATGGGAACTGCACTGATGTTGCAACAAAGTGTCTTCAAAGGTGTTGGGGAGTGCTACATATGCTAAATACAAAATGTCAATTGTGTGGCTTCATGTCCAGTCGGATACATGCCTCGAGTAATAGAGTGGCGAAGTCCCTCCCCTTCCGGTGGACCTCATTTCGGAAAAAGAGAGAAAGATTATCTTTCGATCCCGTTTGAATTGTGCCACAAATTACACATATGATGTTTGTCAATTTAAAAGATAATTTTGTCAACTTTGATGGTGTTCCCGGTCAAAAATGACCACCATAAAGAAAAGGAATTAGTAACCATCCGGATCAGATAAAACACACACACAAACACCCACACACACACATACTCTAGATGTGTGTGTGTGTCCCTTATGTGCCCAATCCCCCCATGTGAATCACACCTGGCAAACACACACGCAGAACAATTTGACACATTTCCCGCTCTTATGTGCCCACCCCCCCCGGTGGGCACATAAGTGCGGGAAATGTGTCAAATTGTGGATCACACATGGATCACACCTGGCACACGCAATACATGTTCAGTGTCTATTCTTTGTATTAGGGGTGTAACGGTTCACAGAAGTCACGGTTCGGTTCGTACCTCGGTTTGGAGGTCACAGTTCGGTACGGTTCGGTACAACAAGAAAAAGCAAAAAAAAGTCCCAAATGCATAATTCCAGGTTTGTTGTTATTTATGTTTTAACAGTAGTGCAAGTTTCAGTTTAAAAATAAAGAATTCTGACATGTTGAATAATTAACTGTATTAAACAGTTAAAAACAAACCATACACAGTACACTCAGATGGCCATACTATCTATAATGGCTGATGTCAAACTAAAAAGAATGTCTTGAAAATATGACATCATAAATAATAAGAAAGTGTTTCAAGAGCGCATAGTCATTGAAAAACATATGCCAAAAGCTTCCGTTATTTATTTGTGGTCTCTCGGCTCTCATGTCTATTGGCTTCTTAAAAACAGCGGGGATCAGCTGTTGAACAGCTGTTGTCTTTTGCCGGGCTCCGGTGATTGGCAAATCTGGGTGATGCCTTCTGATATGATTTAGCATGTTTGGCATGTGTTTCCATTAGCATACCGCACCGCTGTAGAACAACGGCGACACACCGTTCTCGTCCGATCCACCACTCGCACACCTCATCGTTATTGTAGTCCACAGGGAACCCGAAATTTTCCCACACAGCTGATTTAAAAGAAGCAGATGGGTTCTAGCTCCTGTGTGTTATCTGAACTCACCATACTAACTTTTCTTCTTCTTGTATTTTGTTCGTTTTGTTGTTGTGTTTCTTCGTGTTCTTCATTTGTTGTTTAAGGGCGGCTGGCAAACAGCTTTTAGGCGCAATACCGCCCCCTGGATTATATATAGTATAGTGGATACTGCCCTGAATTACTTTTTTCCCACTCGTAAAAAAAAAGGCGTATTCGTCGTGTGACTGCATGTGCCAAACCGTGACGTCCGAACCGTGACGGTACGGGACGAATACGGATACCGTTACACCCCTACTTTGTATATTTACTGCAGTTTTTCATGTATACCAGTAGTCTGATACAATATGTACAGTTTGAAAGGGTGTTAAATGACATTTGGTGATGATTAATAGTTTTTGTGTTAATGTAATAGCAGTTAAAACAGGACCGGTCAAATTTGACGGGAACACCAAAGTAAGGGGGGGGGGGGGGAAGACAATAGGAGGGTTAAGCTTGGGGTCAAATGGAGCGTCCAAACTTACAGTTTGTTTGTGTGTTGTAGAGCGGTGCCCTGGGGAAGGCTACACCATCCTCTGTTATTCCTTTTTCATTCCCTGCTGTTCCAGGGCTGAGAACACGCTGTTTAAAACACACCAAATGTGCTCAAGTTCATAACTGTCAAAGAAAATATAACATAAAGTTTGAATCCTGTGGAAAGTGTTTCAAAAGCTTTCCTCAGTCATAAATAGTAGGCCCATCACTATGGTAGGCCATGTAGTATTGATGCATTGATAACCATAATTGGACTGATTTAGTATACTGCCACTGTAACTTTTACACTGGCACAATTCAAACGGGATCGAAAGATAAGTTTTCTCTCTCCATTGACTCTACATAATTTTTCCGAAATAAGGTCCCATGGACCGGAAGTAGATGGGCGCGACTTCACCAATCTATTCCCTTATGTCACTATCACTCAGGGCTGCCAACAATTGTATAGGTGAACAAAATCTGTGTTTGGAGTAATGATACTTTTTTTTACTGTCATATAGTATTTTATACATGTTTACTTTATTCTCTTATTTTTGAATAACTATAAGGATTATATAAAGATGTGCCTTTACCTCACTGGTTGTAGAAAAAGCTTCTTATATTCGTTAGCTAGCTAACCAGATGCTAATAACAACAAAGTTATTGACTGTATGATCAGTATGACAGATGAACAGATCACCACTGGGCTTACAAATAAAGACACAGCCACGCAAAAACTGCGACATGTGTACGGCTCCTTATCTGAAGTGCCGGTGTAGGTACCATATGTTTTCGGCCTACCAGATGTGTTCAGGGTCCATTACGCTTAGCAATGACGTCATGCATTGGCTGTACGGCAACCCAAGAGGACATTTTACACGGCCAAATTCCAAATGTATTGAAACTCCAGACTCAACGTAAGAGCTTGAGCCTCTTCGGGGGGTGCTAACATTTAAACATACACTTCATTCTTGACTTTGTCTGAATATTCGGCGGCCATGCGGGGGGGGGGTGGCGGCGGCGTAGTAATCAGCAGCGAACCGCTTCAACGCGTGTATTTTGTTATTCTAGAGTATTGTTGTTTATGTAACCCAATTTGTGTTCTTTGAAATTGAAAAGGATATTGCATTGTGTTTGTTACTTTTGTTGCAGTTGTATATGTCTTAAGTGTAATTTGGCTTGGCTTCCTATTTATGGATATGCTTTTATTTTTGAAGGAGAGGTAGCGCAGTTAACAGGAAGTTGTTGTTGCTTTGGAAACAACGTGGCGGAGATTAACGGAAAAAAGTGATATCTACATATAAAGACAGAGAAAGTAAACAATAAAGTTTATGGTTAAGTGTTAGCACCCCCCGAAGAGGCACAAGCTCTTACGTTGATATTGGAGTTTTCAATAAATTGAATTTGAAAAAAAACCTGGGAAAAAACAAACAAAACGAATATCCGAATAACGAAATAGTACTCCAACGAACGAATATTCGGGTACAGCCCTAGTATATATAAATAAATACTAGTGACAGTGACGTGAGCAGTTATGTGGAGATGTGACATGCAACGCGGATGTAAAGAGAATGTTGTGTTCATTCTCAGAATAAATGCCAGAAAACACCCCAGATGCTTCGCTGTCGTTTCCTGAATGATAACAGGTCGCTTACGGTTGTGACCCGTTATCCCCCGGTATACCCTAGTCAGCGCCCCTAGTTACACCAATCAGCGTGCGATTACCGTACAGCCAATCACAATGCGTGACATCATTGGTAAGAGACGGACCCAGAACACATATGGTAGGCATGGATGTATAATAAGAACTGGGCTGAAGTCGAATAGTCCATTTAGCTTAGGAACCTTCCTAACGGAGTGAAATGACCCGGAAGTCCCTCGGTGGCAGCCATGATAAGTGCCGTTCGAATTCTCTAGATGATAGGAAAGGAGGTTTCAAACTTCCTTTATAACCTCCTTTAGCTTAGGAACCACTGGACCTCCCTTGACGAAAGGAGAGGAGAAAGTGCTGCCCCACAATGCCTTGCAGCCGCAGCATTTGCCGTCACACAACAGTCGGCCGTTCATGGAAACAACCGGTTATGACAGAGAAATGATATCATGAAATTTACGGTGCTTATTAAGCATTTTAAAACGTATGTGGTAAGTTGCCAAAGTGCTTTGTTTTGAACATTCATCAGTATTATAATCAAAAAGAGAAATATGAACGTTGTGTGGGGTTTGTTAAACTTTTAAAAGATGTTTGAATGGTGATATAAACAGTGATAGATGTGAAGGACTAACGTTTATAATAAATACATTTGTATTTATTTTAAGATCTTTAGTTCATACAATAATACGTATTGGGATCATTGGTATTAATGTGGACCGGAGGGAGAGGGTGACGACGAGCATAAGTTTCACTTTTCTTTTTTTATTTCAATTCCAACTTTGGTCATGAAGAATATGTTTCTCTGTTGTCCACGTTCATAAAAGCAGCAGCATCAGAGCACGGTGCAGAGTCTCTAGATGAGTTTACAGTAGTCCCTTGTTCTTATTAAACATCCATGTTGTAGTCCGCTGTATAGAAAACTGTAGTTTCCATAGTTTCCCCACAGCAGCAGACGCACATTTATGACGTCCGCTGGCGCATCATAAACACGTTGGATAGTGAAAGTGCAGTCGGATTCTCTAAAGTACCGCAGTCTCTTCTCCTAAATCCTTTTGAATTGTCCTATCCACTATCCCTTGTTGCGAGGTGGGGGTTTTTACAACCCAACTCCTCACCGCGTGTTGTTTTGACGAGTCCTGCTTGAAATCATAACAGGGAAGGAATTAGAAGACACCAGGATACCAGTTAAACAATAATCCGTTTTAATTAAACAAAGTAGTAATAATGCAATACGATATAATATAATACATTACTTACATACAATTCAAAGAGTCATATAAGCAATGTGTGGAGTACTCCCGCCCTTATTCACGCACTGCGGACATCCTATCGTCTTGTCAGCGCATGAAGAGAGAGCCAACAACCAGAAAAACATTTCCCTAATACAAAAGAAGGGGTGGCGTTTCATTGGGGAGATACCAAAACGCTATCTCACAGGGAAATCAGCGCCTGGCAGCTTTGAAAGCCACAGGTGTTGGGAAGGCACCTCATTAAAACTCAAGGAAAATGTCCCTCCCCAGTTGTAAAACCTATCGATGGTTTAACCCAGAAAACATTATCAGGGATAATCTTTACACTCCAAACAGAAATCACCCTTAATTCTGCATCTTCCTTCTTCACAAATAGCTTAAAACACTCTTTTGATAAACAGGTCAAAAGTCAAAGAAAAAACTATTGTGCTCATCTATTTCTAAGAAAAAGGGAACATTGTTTCAGAAATCTATAAAAACCTCTCTATATTGGAGAGGAAAAATGTACCTTTTGTTCCTTCAACTATTAACACACAGGAATGTATAAACTCACACATATACTTATTCAAGATACATAGATTTCCTTAAAACCTGGCCTGCCAGATATCTCAAACAGAATTTCCTCTCCCCACACCCACTCACCCTGTGTTGCATACCTCTACATCCCCCACTGCAATAAAACTTATTTACAGCCCTTTGTCTCTCGCCGTTTTAGTCCTCACATTTATGAAAGGATAAAAACAGAGAAATCACTATAAAACACAAACACAGGTATTGCTTGAACAGTATTCACTTAACTGCTACTATTTGATAATTACCAGGGAACTCAACAGACCTCTTTTAATGTCTGGAAATTGCAACAAGACTTTCTGCCCTTTTACATGTATCACACTTCTTTGGTACAATATCTCACATCAATTTCCACACCCTTAACCCCATGACGTTTCACTCAGAGGTCAAGGAATAGACGATAGGGTTAGACGATAGGAGCTGATTTTTGGATTATCCGACCGCAACCCTGGATACAACGTGGAAGGCGGGGCCTCATTCATTCCTATGAGAGTTGCTCATTGGCGCATGGATGACAAAATGGCCCAATTTTTGAGAGAGTGAAATCTCACAGATTACCCAGCATGCCAGAGAAGTACCCGTATGTGCGCTCATAGAGCATGCGCAACTTTAACCACGCCCCCCAAAAGGCTCGTTCACATCAAGCACGTCAATTTGCGTTTGTAAAGCGCTTTGAGCATCTGGAAAAGCGCTATAATAAATGTAAGGAATTATTACACGTAACAGCACCGCGCGTTCTGGATTGTTATGATGGATTTTATATTAACGAATAAAGAGGCGGCTGCAGCAGATAGCAGTTAGCAGATAGCTAGTGTAACGTCCGAGCCATTAGTAATTATGCTAATGTACACATCAATCGTTATGTACTTTTATATTACGCTGATGTAACAGGATCTAGTGATGGTTTTGTTCAGCATTGCCAGCTTCACTGTTGAGCTTTGTTGTGCCCAGCATTCTCCTGTGCTCTGAAATCAAAATGTGGATAAGCATAAAACAATACTAAAATAAACACTACAATACAACTTGTTATTTGACAGACACAAGGTTTTTCAATTGTGTGTATAAATATACAACACAGGCTATATACATATATATATACATATACAAGTATAATGAATACAACTGTTAATTATAGAGCTTTGACACATAAGTGACGACTTCCTCGGGCGATATCATATGGTATAGCTAATTAATCTGGGTCAAAACGTGTTGTGCCCACATGCAAATGTTGTAAACTCTGGCTTATCCCTGTGTGGTTTTATAGTAATAGCAAACAGCAACATGCAACTCCTTTAATGGTATATTGCAAGTGCAATAAGAAGCTACAGGGACATTAATCTACGTTGGTAATATTAACTTTATTTAATACAAGATTTACATCATACAGCCCATGTAGTATAATATTTTACAAATGATGAATTACAGCTCCGTGGGCTGGCAGTAAGGCGATATGGGTCCGTTCTTATTGTGCATCCACGGGTAAAGGTAAAACTCATGTAGTACTGACAACCCGGTATCATGGCAAGACGTGAACGTGTGACGATTTACCATGCTGGGAGACTGTGGGCTGCAGGAGCTGCATGAGAAACTGACGTGCTGTCAGGAGAGAGAGGGGAAAAGAGAGGCTCCGTTTCTCCCGTGTTATTATTCAAAGTTGATGTAAACTTCTGAATAATGTACATTATCTACTACAAGTAGTTTGTTTGAATGTAATAATTATGTTGTTTGTTGTTTGTGGAATCATTTATTGAAAAAAATTGAAAAATGAATTTTTCGATCTGTTACGATTATAAACTGAAGCAATATAAAAATGAGACCCGTGAACTGAGTTTTAAACTGAAGCATATCTGCTCATAGTCCGGTAATTACCTGCTAACGGAAACTCTGCTACACAACTCTTATTATTATTATTGAAATATGACCGGTAAGTTTCAAATTAGTCCGGTAAAATAAATTCTGCCCGGACATTTGACCGGCGAGAAAAAATCCTAGCGGAAACCCTGACCCATACCAAGAAATGGCTTAGCCCCACCATGAAAAATGATGTTAAAGTGAGCAAAATAAAGTCTGCCAACTCGCGCGGAATAAATTGCACAGACAGCAGTTAGTAAGATTGATTTCAGTAGCCACTTGTCTGGAAATACCGAAGACCAGAAACGTTTTTGAAAACTTTTGTAACATAGTGATCGTCTTCTCAATAGAACATCTTTGATAATGTCTTCTGGCCAATCAGAATCAAGATAACGGCGTGGTGTTGTTGCAGGAAGTCCTGACGGAGAATACTTTTGCTATAGTACAGGGGTGCACACTGGTACGCAGGTTATGTGCGTAATCTGAAATGCGTACCGTCACTTGTGTCACAAAGCGCATTTGCGTACCGACGTACTTGTGAAGCTTTTCCAGAAGGCGGTTAGATCACCGGACGCAGAGTCGGTCTCCGTGTGCACAGACAGGGTTGCTGTTAACGTCGGTCTGTACAACGGAATTGTGCCAAAACTACGCCAACCGGCTGCGGAGGGACTCCCCCCCCTTCACTGGAGAACTGCGCTAAAACAGCTGATCACAACGTTCACACTCTGTGGTCACGAAGTACTCCACTAGCGCCCCCCTGTCGACTCCCCCGTACTCCCCCGTTGATAGAAATCAATACGTAATGAATTAAGACCCCACGGTTTGATGATTGATAGGTGTGTGGGCTGTCTTTCATTTTGACACGCTGAATTTTTTTTATAATAAACATAGATACTGTATGTTAAATGGATATATCCGCCTTCTTTCATTTATCTTTCCATTCCCACAACAATATACATAAAGAAATGGCATATTTTTGACATAGTTCGAATGGTGATTAATCATGATTAATTAATTTTTATGCTGTGATTAATCTGATTAAAAATTGTAATCGTTTGACAGCCCTAAACAAAATACATCGGTCATAAACGAAACCGGAAACTCAAAAAAAAAAAAAATCCTCAGCTCGATGATTGGATGGTTTAGCCGCAATGCATACTGGGATTTGGTGTTCATGTGATGTGAAATCTGAAAACGTTTTTTAAAAATACAATAATACTTATTCCGAGTGTGCTTGCTTTTCTCTTTGAAAGTCATCACATAACGGCATTGTAATACACGGTTCGGCTGCATTAAATATTACATATATGCCATAATTCTCTATTTATAGAGCCCTGCTGAGAAGACTTCTAGACAAACAGGAGAACTGCCGCCAAAACTGAAAACGTGACGTGGATCATAAATACAGTTGTGAACCCTTTGGAATTACCTGGATTTCTGCATAAATTGGTCATAAAATGTGTTCTGATCTTCATCTAAGTCACAACAATAGACAAACACAGTCTGCTTAAACTAATACCACACAAACAATTATATGTTTTCATGTTTTTATTGAACACACCATGTAAACATTCACAGTGCAGGGTGAACCCCTAGGCTAAAGACTTCTTCAAGAGCTAATTGGAGTCAGGAGTCAGCCAACCTGGAGTCCAATCAATGAGACGAGATTGGAGCTGTTGGTTAATGCTGCCCTGCCCTATAAAAAATACACACCAGTTTTGAATTTGCTATTCTTAAGAAGCATTGCCAGATGTGAACCATGCCTCGTACAAAAGAGCTCTCAGAAGACCTACGATTAAGAATTGTTGACTTGCATAAAGCTGGAAAGGGTTACAAAAGTATCTCTAAAAGCCTTGATGTTCATCAGTCCACGGTAAGACAAATTGTCTATAAATGGAGAAAGTTCAGCACTGTTGCTACTCTCCCTAGGAGTGGCCGTCCTGTAAAGATGACTGCAAGATCACAGCGCAGAATGCTCAATGAGGTGAAGAAGAATCCTAGAGTGTCAGCTAGAGACTTAAAGAAATCTCTGGCACATGCTAACATCTCTGTTGACGAATCTACGATACGTACAACACTGAACAAGAATGGAGTTCATGGGAGGACACCACGGAGGAAGCCACTGCTGTCCAGAAAAAACATTGCTGCACGTTTAAAGTTTGCAAAAGAGCACCTGGATGTTCCACAGCACTACTGGCAAAATATTCTGTGGACAGATGAAACCAAAGTTGAGTTGTTTGGAAGGAACACACAACGCTATGTGTGGAGAATCCAAAGGGTTCACATACTTTTTCTTGCAACTGTATATAAGCAATTAAACAACATCTTCCATTTCTTCCATACGTCTCCTTGCAGTATCAACACTAATTCGGCTGACTTTTATATTTGATCCAATTGGTAGATAGGCTGTATTTACACCATAACGGTGCAGAGCTGATAGAAAGGGACACCTGGTGGTTGAAGAGCGTTATTGAATTTTATTATTTTATTATTAGATATTAATAGGATCCCTATAAAGTATATTCATTACTCGTTGTTCTCTACTAATAGTTAATTAAAGACTGTATATAAAGACTATTTTGCACATCCCTTTCAAGATTTCAAGATTTTCTAAGCCAAGATTTATTGACATAGCATATTATACACAACTACGGTGTAGTTATGCAATGAATGAAAAACTTGGGTCGTAGGTTCCTCAACAGTGCATTACAAGACATCTATCAATATGTGTGTATACCTCCACCATTAAACTGTCATTCTGCACATTTCTTATACTATCTACATACATCTTATAAGAGTATAATTAGGGGTGGGCGATATGACGATATATATCGTCGTGACGATATTAGGTCTCCACGATATGCTTTTTCAGAGATATCGTCCTATCGTGATAAAAAAAAAAATAGCGGGAGGGGAAGAGGCTCTCCGTGCGCGGCGCAGGGGGCTATGACAGCGGACGGAGAGCCTCTTCCCCTCCCGCTCCCCCAGCCTCACCTACTGATTTTAATTTCACCATATATCAAGCCCGATCGATTTCACAATGTCAGCGCACCTCTGCTTTCGTTCAGTCCGAGTTGTTTGACACACTCCCAAAGTCCCCGCCCCCTTTCTTTGCAGCGAGCAACCATAGGGCAGGCATTTCATAAAGGGGCTCCTTATGAAAAGACTAGCAAACGGTGGAAAGACATAACTGACGCTGTGGCGTTTTATGTTTTTCCCTTCAGTTATGCTAAAGTCTTTTATTACACTTCAAGTCTACTCTAAAGTTTTCATTTTAATTGTTTGGCACTGACTTTTCCTCATTGATGTTTTATGTTTTACTTAGTTATGTTTTACCCTCCTTTTCATGTTTATTGATGTTCACTGCTCACTTGTTCATTCAGGGATTCATTTCTGAAATAAAACAGCTTGAAATGCTATTTTGGTCGGTTACTCCTTTTTGTTTTAGTTTCTGTTACCTTGTAGGTGCTTTTACTGTTGAGTAACTTGAAAAATAACCATAATAACCATCATGAAAAAATATCGTGATATATATCGTCTATCGTGATACTGCCTGAAAATATCGTGATAACATATTTTTCAATATCGCCCACCCCTAAGTATAATACATATGTATAATATCAGTTCAAATAAGTGCTTAACCATAGTTAACATTGCAGGAAAGCAATATATTAGACGTTAAGTACTTTGTCAGGCTTAATATTTATCTGTAGATACAAGATCAGTGCCTCTGCATCAGGTACAGCAAATGTGTTGTCTCTGTGTCCACTTAAAATAAATTCAAACACCATGACACAATTCCATCAGATTAATGATAAAAACCTAGAGGACATTATACAACTTCTGAAATCCTCCTCCTGCTGCCTTGATATTATTCCAATAGGATTTTTCAAAGATGTTTTGCCTTGCATGGCCTCAGATCTACTTCATATAGTAAACAAATCTCTTCACTCAGGTATTTTTCCACATTCCCTAAAAACTGCAGTCATTAAACCACTCTTAAAAAATAATAATCTAGATGCTTCAGTAATGAACAATTACAGGCCCATATCAAACCTCCCATTTCTAGGTAAAATCATTGAAAAAGTTGTTTTTCAACAGTTGAGTAATTTCTTGCATTTAAATAACTGTTTTGATGTGTTCCAGTCAGGCTTTCGTCCAAACCACAGCACTGAGACTGCTCTTCTAAAGGTCTTCAATGACATCCACTTAAACACAGACAGTGGCAGAACTTCAGTGTTGGGCTGGGCGATTTGGCCTAAAAATAAAAAATTGTAAAAAAAAAAATGTCTAACTAATGGACAATTTTCGATTTAAACCTCGATTTTTTTCTAAACAAACCAGATCAAGGCAAAACTTAAATACATATTTTCTTTATTAACACAATACAAATAAATGAGATTACCAAGTAGTCTAGGTCTATGTGAACAAATCAGTTGTTCAGGAATAAAAAAAAAAAAAAAAAAAACAGCACCACGGCACTTGGCTGTCATTAATGTGCAAAGATTTTTTTTAAATCAAAAAAAATATCTCTTGTAGGCCATCCCTGAAAAAACTTGTAAAATGAAATACAACAAATACATAATGATAATGAAATGAATAATAAAAAAATACCCTCAAACAAAATAACATCCCTTTAACTTTCTAGGAAGTTGTCTATAGGTTTTTCGCGAGGAAGACAAGCCTGTCTACTGCCTCTGGCTTGAGGCATGCTCTTTGGCATGTTACAATGTTACCCCCCGTACTGAAAACCCTCTCCGAAGGGCTACTTGTGGCAGGAATGGAGAGATATTTATTGGCCAGATTACTCAGTCTTGGGAAGTTAGCTTCATGTAGCTTCCACCACTGCAGTGGGTCTGTATCAGGGTCTGTCTCAGACGACAACAAATAGGATGACAGCTCAGCTTCAATTTTGTCCTGCTCTGACTGGGAGGTAGACGACACTAGGCTTGTTTGAGACAAGCGAGACCTGCGCAGTTGCGATCAACGTCTTTCTAGTGCGTTGCATGATGGTTAGTCATTTTGTCCGACTTGCTCTTGCGGGACAAAGACGCCTGCAGCCTTGAGAGTGAGGCATGGCGAGGCGGCGCAGTTCCTCTCGGAGGAGATATAACAGCTGGAGAGGTGGAGCTCGCTCTCTTCCCTTCGCTCACAGCCAGAACACAGCTGTTTTTCTGACTGAACAACATCCTGCTTGTAACATACCGGCGCCTTTTTTAATTAAAGCACCATTTGAACCTTCTCAGAGACTCCATTTAGTCTCATTTTAAAGCTTCTCTCCTGGACGCGAGAATAACGAACACAGCATAACAACAGCAGATTGGGCAGAGCTGCAGATCGGGTAGTCACAGGCAATGTGGCTGAGTTTTGTGCGCATTCCGGAAAGTGAGAGAGTAAGCTACTACGGAGTCCCTTAAAGCAAAACAAATCTGCAGAGTCTAGAAATGTTTTTAAATCGCGATTTTTCGGTTCAGCCATTTCACAAACCGTAGGAAAGTAAAAATGCAAATGAATCGTTAAAACCGAAAAAATCGTCCAGCCCTACTTCAGTGTTAGTATTATTAGATCTCAGTGCTGCGTTTGACACTGTTGACCAAAACATATTACTAGACCGACTGGAAAACTGGGTGGGACTTTCGGAAACAGTTCTAAATTGGTTTGAATCCTACTTAAAGGACAGAAACAACTTTGTTTCTATAGGTAAATACACATCTGAGTTGACAAAAATGACATGTGGGGTACCTCAAGGCTCCATCTTGGGGCCTCTTCTCTTTAACGTCTACATGCTACCACTGGCTCAGATAATGAAGAACAACTAAATAAGTTACCATAGCTATGCAGATGACACACACATTTACGTAACAATTTCACCAGGAGACTATGCTCCAATTCAAACACTGAGTAAGTGCATTGAACAAATCAATGACTGGATGTGTCAGAACTTTCTCCAATTAAACAAAGATAAAACTGAGGTAATGGTTTTTGGAGCCAAGGCAGAAAGTTTAAAAGTTAGCGCTGAGCTTCAGTCTGCAATATTCAAAACAACAGATAAAGCCAGAAATCTAGGTGTAGTCATGGACTCTGACCTGAGTTTCAACAGTCACATTAAAACAGTTACTAAATCAGCCTACTATCACCTAAAGAACATATCTAGGATTAAAAGACTAATGTCACAGCAGGATTTGGAAAAACTTGTCCACGCTTTTATCTTCAGTAGACTCGACTACTGCAATGGTGTCTTCACAGGTCTCACTAAAAAATCTATTAGAAAGCTGCAGCTGATTCAGAACGCCGCTGCTCGAGTCCTCACTAACACTAAGAAAGTGGATCACATCACTCCTGTTCTGAAGTCTTTACACTGGCTTCCTGTGTGTCAAAGAATAGATTTCAAAAATACTGCTGCTGGTTTATAAAGCACTGAATGGTTTAGGCCCAAAATACATTTCTGACCTCCTGCTAAATTATGAACCATCCAGATCTCTCAGGTCTTCAGGGACTGGTCAGCTTTCTGTCCTCAGAGTCAGAACTAAACATGGTAAAGCAGCGTTCAGTTATTATGCTCCAAATATCTGGAACAAACTCCCAGAAACCTGCAGGTCCGCTGGAACTCTTACTACTTTTAAATCCAGGCTGAAGACTTATCTTTTTGTCGCTGCTTTTAATTGAACTATTCATATCTTAGACTGCACTGTAACTTTTATCCATGTATTTTTTCTTTTAATATTTCTTTTATTAGCTTTTCTTTTTAATGACTGATTTTAAATGCCATTTTCTTAATGTCTTTCATTTTTTGTAAAGCACTTTGAATTGCCTTGTGTTGAAAAGTGCTATATAAATAAACTTGCCTTGCCTTACAAATGTCACTGTGTGTGCTGTGTGCTCTGCATGTGTGACCATTAAAGAATCAGAATACCTTTATTTCAATCAGGAGAGACATGATGTATGGAATACATATTTATTATCGGTCACATTATATCAATGGAACATAATGATGACAGTTCATCACAAATGAATGAATGTTGTTTTGGCGATTAGGCCCAAGTTTTAGTAGGATATCAATCGGGAAGGGAAGAACCATTTCCATGTCTAGACACTGGTGGTGGTTATAAGTGGTTAGGTCCGGTTGGAAGGGAGAAGGTTAAGCTTGGCCCTGAGTTGGAAGCAGGAGGCGAAGGGGTGGAGGAGGGTTGTGCGTTGACACCTGGAAGACAGCTGATAGAACAGGGGAGAGCATATATAGAGGGGTTAACAGGTGCGATGATTAGCCCTGTAATGAAGGGGCGTGATAGGTTTAGCTGAGGAGAGGCGCTCCCTGTCATTTAGATGCAGGGAGCAAGTATTGCCATGACGCGCAATACGGAGTGTTAGGTCTTCCTGTCTGAACTTGCGCTAAGCTTCATTTCAATCAGGAGAGACATGATGTATGGAATACATATTTATTATCGGTCACATTATATCAATGGAACATAATGATGACAGTTCATCACAAATGAATGAATGTTGTTTTGGCGATTAGGCCCAAGTTTTAGTAGGATATCAATCGGGAAGGGAAGAACCATTTCCGATGAACCCCCAAAAGAATGCAGGATGAAGTACTGAATGTGAATCTTACCTTGCGGGATGCGGCGGAAATCTATGGATGAAAAGGAGGTTAATACATGTGAGGATATAAGCGACTGATGCCTCCCGGGCATCCTTCCTGGACGTACAGGGCTTCCCGGCCGTACGGGGCATCCCGGACAGACGGGGCAACCCGGATGGGGCTTCCTGGACATACAGGGCGTCCCGGAAGTACGGGGCATCCCGGAGGGGGCATCCTGGCCGTACAGGGCGTCCCGGACGTACGGGGCATCCCGGGTGAGCGGGGACTACCCGGACGCACCGAGCGACCCGACCAGTGCCCCGGGTGCCCGGAACGTGCGAGGCTTCCCGAATGTGCGGGGTAACCTGACTTTAGCAGGGAAACATAATACGGACCGGAGGTTTCACGACCCGGACATACGGGGCTTCCCGGAAGAACGGGGCATCCTGGACATACAGGGCAACCCGGACATACGGGGCTTCCTGGCCGTACAGGGCATCCTGGATCGTACAGGGCATCCACACAGGGCTTCCCGGACGTACGGGGCATCCCGGAGGGGGCATCCTGGCCGTACAGGGCGTCCCGGACGTACGGGGCATCCCGGGTGAGCGGGGACTACCCGGACGCACCGAGCGACCCGACCAGCGCCCCGGGTGCCCGGAACGTGCGAGGCTTCCCGAACATTTTTTGCGGGGCAACCTGCTTTAGCAGGGACACATTATACAACCCGAAGGTTTTACAGCCTGGACATGCAGGTTTAAATAACAGAATTGAACATGAGCCGTAGGGCAACATACGTGCTGACATGCTAAGAACCACCACCAGTTATATGCATACGTACCAATTTGTTTAAGGTTGGAGAGACCTTTGGATAGCCAGCACGGCATTGAGGTCAGGGCGGATGTAGGATGAGAAAGCGGAGGAGGACCACCGTCCGAGTTGTTGCAGGGATGAGGACGAGACGCCTTGATTGGCAGCGGAAGTAGCTGCGCCTATTCTGAAGGAGTGCCCCGTGTGTAGAAGGGGTGATAACCCGGATTTAATGAGGACTTGTTTTAAATAGATGTTGAACTGTCTTTGTGTTAAAGGAAAATTCCCTGAGATGAGGAATAATGGCGAGAGGGGGTTCGAGGTAGGTCTAAGCCGTAGAAACTTGATCATGGCTTTATAAGGGCAGAATTGAGAATCGATGCGGGCGGCGATGACGGAGCAGGCGCCGCCGCATTTGGAGTGTTTAAGATATAAACTAAGATGGCTGGCGTGAAAGGATAAGTCAGAAAAGCTGACGTCTCTATTGGAATTGAAAGTGAGGGAAGCGGTGGTAAATTCGCCTGGTCTAAGAAAGGCATAAAAAGCTAGGAGAAATAGAGCGTCGAGTAGTGCATCGATGTAAGGGGAGAATACCCCGCTTCTAAGCTTGGAGAGCATGAGGTGTAAAGTGGAGAGTGTAATAGGGCGTCTCCGGTCTGAAACGGGGGGGTAAGTTTTAATGAGACCTTTGAGGACGAGTTTGACAGACTGGTTTGTGAACAGGCTGGGAAAGCCGGGATCGGAACAGCGAACAATAAACTGGATTCCCGCTAAGAGGCCCCGGATGTATTGAGGTTTGAGGTGGCGATCAGTGGCGCAGTAGCACATGAAGGCACACACGGTGGAGATGAGAACGGGTTTAAGAGTGATGCCTAAGGAAAAGCAAAACATCGCAAACGTTCTCCAAGCGAAATCGTATGTTTTAAGGGTGGAAGTGGCTAAGCCTTTCCTCATGAAGAATCTGGCTGATTCGAGGTGCCTTTCTAGGGGGCTACTATCTAGGAGAGAGAGAGGAGGTGCAGGGGAGGAATCTTGACGGGTTGAGCGCTGGCTCCTGGGCAGAGATTCCGGAACTTCTGAAATTGGAAGCGAGAGAGGGAATCAGCCACTGGGTTAAGGTGGCCGGGAACGTGACGTGCGGAGATGAGGAAATTGTGGGTGATGGAAGACCACGTGATGCTTCTCATGAACGGCATGATGTCACGGCACGGGGAGCGTGCTTTGTTAATAATCCCGACCACTGATTGGTTGTCGCAGAGTACTGAGATCCGCTTCCGGGGCCAGAGGTGCCCCCACACGTGGCAGGCAACAGCGATCGGAAAGATCTCATGCAGAGCGGAGGAAGAGGCATGGCTGGGAAATGTCGGAGGCCACGAGCCTGCGAACCACTCTCCCTGAAAAAAAACCCCAAAACCCACGGATGGGGCAGCGTCCGTGAAGAATCTCATGGAGTCGGAGGAGTACATGAGGTCGTCGTAGAAGAAGGTGACGCCATTCCAGTGTGCGAGCAGGAGGGACCAAAATCGTAGGTCAGAGCGGCAGCCTTCGTCTAGGAAGACGTGGTCATGGAGGTTTTCTGCAGCCGACGCTGTATCCAGGAGCCGGGAGATAAAAGAGCGCCCCTGAGGGATGATACGCATGGCGAAATTCAGGTGCCCGAGCAAGGAGAGAAGCTGCTGCTTGGTGATAACTTGTTGCTCGCAGAAGGCTTTTGAGATGTCGCGAATGCGCTGCAGTTTGTCCGTGGGGAGAGATGCTTCCATGTCTACGGAGTCGAGTGTAATGCCTAAAAAGCCCAGGCGTGTGTTGGGGCCTAGCGTTTTCTCTACTGAGAGGGGAACACCTAACTCCTGAAAGCATGTTTGGAGTTTTGCTAAAGAGTCGCCTGAGTTGTCCCGAGGGGGATCTATGAGGAGGAAGTCGTCCAATAAGTGAAGAACGGAGGGGATTCTAACGACGTTCAGGAGGATCCAGCAGAGGGCTTCGGAAAAAGAATTAAAGATACAGGGGCTACTTCTGCACCCGAAGGTTAGGCGGACAGCAAAGTAGAATTTTGATTCCCACCTGATACCGAACATGTGCCACTGAGATGGGTGAATGGGAATTATTTTGAATGCGTCCGTGATATCCGCTTTGGAGAGCCACGCTCCTTGCCCTGCAAATTTGATAAGCTTAATGGCATTATCGACTGAAGCGTAGTGAAGTGAAAAATACTCGGGGGGAATAAGGCTATTGATGCTGCAGAACGGCCCAGCGCGAGGAGCGGACAGATCGAAGATGAGCCTTTTCTTCTCGGAATATTTGCGTGTAGCGACCCCTATTGGGCTTGTTCGGAACACCGGGAACGGAGAGGACTGGAAAAGGACCGATTAAATATCCTTTGTTGAGCTCTTTTTTTATGAGCTGAGAGACTATAGTGGGTTCTTTGGCGGCTGACTGCATGTTTTTTGCCACTTGAGTCACTGAGGGGGGAGAGAGAACCCCTACCCTGAACCCTTGAGAGAGCCCTGACAGCAGATAGTCAACGAACGCGGGATTTGGGTGAGTCGAAAGTGCAGCTGCTAAATGTGTGGTGTTAATGGGAGTCGATGGGTGATGTTTTAAAAGGTTTTTCCACCACGTTGATTCTGGCGCGGGAAAATGAGCCGGCGCCTGGGGCAGACTGACCTCGGGTGGGCCTCCCTGCACGTACTGCAAATGTGGAGAAAAGTACAATACTGTTGAGAACACACGTTCTCGTTAAAAGCACCGCAAATCTTCGTGTCCCTTTGCCTAATCACCTGACGGTTTGTTTTGATGTTCCCAGGATACTGCGTGGGGAAAACGCTAGACCCGAGAGAGGTACTGAAGGGCAGAGCGGAGAGGTGTGGCCCTGCGCTCCACAGCTAATGCATGAAACTACCTGTTGCCCGCCGGTAGCCATAACGAGCAGCTCGGTATCCAGCACGGACCAGTCCAGGCGGATGTTGCTATGAGCTAAGTGTAGCGCTGCTTTGCTGGAGAAGCTTTTGTGGTATTGATAGAAAACTAGTTTCCCATATTTTAAGTGAAGATCTCCGATCATGGCCAAATAGGCGTCTAATTCCGCTCTCCTTCCAGGGTAAACTGTGCAGAGAACATCGCGGAAAATGCTGAATGCTACCAGAAATTGTCCTATCGAAAGGTCTTTGAGGAGCCGGGGGTCTGCGGATTTAAATACCGCAGTAATGCTTCCTCCCGTGGCGATGGCTTTGTCGCACTCCGGGGAAGGCAGGATGAGGCTGACCAAATTGATGTCTTTCCCGTCAAGGATTTTTGCCCTGAGCCGTGAGGAGATGTTAGCGGCTTGGGGGATATAGGGCCTACCTGAGAGAGGAGCCGGGAGGGCGGAAGTCAGGGTGTAAACGGGAGCTATCGCGCCGGTTGTAAAATCCTGGCCCGGCGGGGCCGCCAGAGAGGTTGAAGCTCCGGCCTGATTTTTCTCCATGGACTGGAGGCGAGCGTCTATTAATAGCATGGAGCTTGCCAAAGATTGCAGCGTATTGGCTAGTCTACTGTCGAACGGGGGCTGAGTGCCGGAGCTCCCGGGCTGAGCGGTGCTGGGCTGCTGAGCCCCGCTGGAGTGAACCTGGAGAGTGTGGGATTTTTTGGCCGGGCGAGCTCCTGGAGGACTCGCTTTTTTAAGCCTTTTGCCCCCGCGGCCGCGAGCGCGCCTTCGCCCTCTTCCGGGGGGGCTGGCTGGGGCTGCTGGCCTGGGTTGAGAGACCGCGCCGGAGGCTTGGTCCGCCAGATCACGGAGCTGAGACAGCAGGAGATCTGGGGCTGGGGTGATGCCCTGCTTCTGGAGGTGGGCGATGAGGAATTCTGCTTCTGCTGAGCGAGAGCCGCTGCGGGCGCTCAGACGGGAGCTGGAGCGACGATGAGTTACAGAGTTGGATGCTGCCTCTGAAAGGGTATCGGAGATGGGATCGAGATCCTTCGAAAAAGGTAAGTCCTCTGAAGAGTCTGAATTAGGCATGTTTGAGCGTTTGTTTTGTTTTTTGTATCCAGTGTTTAAAGGCGTAAGAGGAGTATAAACTACCAGCTTTGCGCGTTGACACCTGGAAGACAGCTGATAGAACAGGGGAGAGCATATATAGAGGGGTTAACAGGTGCGATGATTAGCCCTGTAATGAAGGGGCGTGATAGGTTTAGCTGAGGAGAGGCGCTCCCTGTCATTTAGATGCAGGGAGCAAGTATTGCCATGACGCGCAATACGGAGTGTTAGGTCTTCCTGTCTGAACTTGCGCTAAGCTTCATTAGTCCCACAGAGGGGAAATGTGCAGCGTTACAGCAGGAAAGAGCCACAGACGGCTTAGTGTTGCATATCTTACATGCGTTAAAAAAGTACTAAGTTATAATAAAATAAACAATATGCTAAAAAAAAGATCAAAAGTTACATAATTTTCAAAAATACAGATAAAAAACAAATCAAATCTACAAATCAAATCCTGTAGCAGTTCTTAGGATTTAGCAGCCGGTATATATTACAGGTATTAAAGATGGCATATGTATATAAAGTATTTATTGCACATAAAGCACATATTGCACATAGTTTGACGGTATTTAACAGCAGCAAGTTACACAATTTACAAAATACATACCTTGTAACAGTAACAAGGGTTTAGCAGCCAGGTATAAATTACACAGTTATGAACGGCATATATATATTGCACATATAGCACATATTGCACAAAGTTGGTTTGTATTTAGCAGAAAGGGGTGTTATAGTCTGTGTTGTGGTGTGTGTAGGAGGGTCTACTAGGGGCAGTGCTGGTTGTAAAGTCTGACCGCTGCAGGAAGGAAGGACCTGCGGTTTCAAGAGGGTTTCATCCCTCCATATTCTTCTTAAAGCTTTTTTCTTATTCAAAAGAAGACCTTAACCTAAAGTACTCTTTAATGTTTAAATTAAGCCTTATTAGTTTGTCTGTTTTGCACATCCTCCTATTAATATCCAATAATAAAATAATACAATTCAATATCGTGCTTTAACCACCAGGTGTCCCTTTCTATCAGCTCTGCACCGTTATGGTGTAAATACAGCCTATATACCAATTGGATCAAATATAAAAGTCAGCCGAATTAGTGTTGATACTGCAAGGAGACGTATTGTGTGAAAAGAAATGTAAGATGTTGTTTAATTGCTTATATATTTATGATCCACGTCACGTTTTCAGTTTTGGCGGCAGTTCTCCTGTTTGTCTTCTCATCAGGGCTCTATAAATAGAGAATTACGGCAGATATGTAATATTTAATGCAGCCGAACCATGTATTACAATGCCGTTATATGATCACTTTCAAAGAGAAAAGCAAGCACACTTGGAATAAACTATTGTATTTTAAAAAAACGTTTTCAGATTTCACATCACATAAACACCAAATCCCAGCATGTATTGCGGCTAACCATCCAATCATCGAGCTGAGGATCTTGCCTACGTCTGTTTCCGGTTTCGTTTACGACGGATGTATTTTGTTATACACACATTCCTTCACATTTACATTTTAATTTGCATTAAAGTATTTCGTGAGGCCTTCTAACATGTTTTAAATATAACTACGGTTGTAGTTGAAGAGTTTGTAAATTAACATGAACCGAAACTGTTGCTTGGCAACTCAATCGCACAACGTCACGTCCGTTAATTCCACATCCAGGCCGGGCGGCGCGGTCCCGTGGGTTAGATGCACGTTCATAATGCAGAGGGAAATAACTCTCAGAATAACGTTATTAGCACATTTTTACAACTTGAGGAACACATTTTTTTAATAAGGGCTATACAAGTGTTCATACTGGGTAGTTTATTTAGTTTAAAAAAAATTATCCAACGATTCTCCCCATGTCAATGGGAAAAAGTGTTTCCGGGCCTGGCAACCAAACGGAAGTTTAGTACCGCCGTTTGGTCCGGCACACTTCCTAGGGGCTTGATGGTAGGGTGAACACATATGGTACTGACACCGGAGCTGCGTTCTGGTGCTCTCCATCAGCTCTACACCCCTGTCAGACGAGACATATACCACGTGACGACACATTTGGCTCGTGTTGTGTTCAAGGACCCTGACCTTGGCCAGGAAAAACAGGCACTCGCTTGTCTAATTATTTTGCGGTCTAGAGTTCTTAAAACATTTTTTTGCGTGTATTCATAAATTACCTCAAGGGCCGCATAAAATGGTCTCGGGGGCCGGAGGTTCCCCACCCCTGGCTTAGACTGTCGGGGGACACCTTACTTCTTCCTTCTGTCTGTCTGTACCAGTGTACTCTCATGTTCCGAATAACCCAGCTTCCCTCACATTTCTTTTTGGTGTTTATCTACGCCGGGATCCTGAGTCTTGGCTGATCCTGTTGCTGCGGTCCGGTGTCCTGGATCCTGAGTCATGTGTCCTGGATCCGGAGTCCTGGATCATGCATCCTGAGTCCTGAATATGAGCCCTGGACTTCGAGTCGTGGCTGAACCTGACAATGTGGTCCTGCCTGACTCCCATCATACTACTGCCCTGATGGCTCCCACAAGATTGTTGACATCCTCGTGGATTCATCTTCTTATTATAGACACATGCATTTCCAAACATTTGGTCTACCTACACTGTAAAATGTATTACCTCTTCGATTTACACACGCCATCTATTGCACGTCTGTCCATCCTGGGAGAGGGATCCCTCCTCTGTTGCTCTCCCTGAGGTTTCTCCCATTTTTTGGAAGTTTTTCCTTGTACGATGTGAGGGTCTAAGGCAGAGGTTGCGTTAACCAAATATTTTCCGTCGATGACGGATTTTTTGTAACAATGACGGAAAAATCTGTAAGCCGTCCGTCATTTTGACGGATTAGCGCCACAGTTTCCCCGCAGCGAGGCTCCGGTGTTATGCCGTGTTATGTATGCCCGCCCAAAAGTTAATTATACCGTTTCCAAACCTAACTTTGCCGAAGAGATCATTGAAATGTCCGTGAGTATTTGCTTTACGCTGTGCGCGCTCCCGCGAGGTGCAGTGGACATGCATAATACGGCGCTAACAGTCCCCTGTTGACAGTTCACGAGCGTGCTCTCTCTCCTTCCCCCCCCGACAGAGTTGTGTACAGGCCGACCGATGGGTAATAATGGATTTTGACGGAAATGTTACGATCCTGTCAAAATGACAGGCAGCGAAAAAGTCTAGCGCAACATCTGGTCTAAGGACAGACGGTGTCGTATTGTCATACTGATATTCTGTACAAACTGTGAAGTCCACTGAGACAAATGTAACATTTGTGATATTGGGCTATATAAATAAACATTGATTGATTGATTGATTGATTGATTGATTGATTGATTGATTGAGATGCTGCAGCCCCATTCACATGCTATACTAGCACAAGATACCTAATATCTCTAAACTCTCTAGTTGCATTGTGGTTAATGATGATAGCATAAAAATAAAACGGTCTTTAGTGAGAACATTTGAACTTGGCATTTTGTCTTTTGATGAGCTTTCCTTTAGAACTGCTATTGCTCTCCTCTATTTTGATCAGAGAGAAATAATCCTATTTTGGACCACAGATTCTAATCTTGCAAATTGTGTGTGGTAATCGAAGAAAGCCCACGTGACCTTATCTGCGAAATACCCTCTTTTGCCTGATAAATCATCAGTTAAATGACTGATTTAAGGGATGAAGGGAGATTTAAAATGGGTATGTGATTGTTAAGGATTTCAGGAACAAGGATGAGCAAGGTTTTAATCTCTGCTCCTTTAACAGGCAGCCCAATACTAGAAAAGAAAGCATTAATGAGGGTGAACAGAAGGGGACGGTAATGAGCTTGGCATTGAGCGTGGAGAATAGCCAGCATTTTGGTTTAGTGGCAAGTACTAATTTGTCGAAGTTATCTAGAGATACTATCTTGGGAGAGTGTCTTAAACTGGGGGATTACAGATGGATCACAGGGCACAGGAAGAGCATGCTGAATAGGAACCAGAATTCTGATTAGGTGAAATGTTAATCATCTTTGATGAGGTTAATTTGTGATAAACAGCATTTTTTAAGTATGATGACATTAAGCAGAGTGGAGGGTTTCCAATGTCAAAAAGTACATTTATTATCGTTTTCTTCCCTTTCTTGAATTGGTTTGTTTGATGTGGGTAAACTTTGAGCGTTGCTATTTATTTGTGATGTAATTCAATAAAAGAAATGCTTGTTTTTGTAATTTCCCACCCAAAATGATTGAGTTTTCCACAGACAAGCCTATAGGGTAACGTTTAGACTGCAAACAATATCATAGATAGGATTCCTGTTTTTTATTTATGTTGTAGATCCCACAACGATTGGCTGTTTTGGCTTCAAATGGCACATGACACAAAGCAGCAAAGAATTGCCCTTTTTCCAGGCAAGTATCACACTCTGGGGAAATGGAAATGTTTCCATAAAGAATGTGAAAAACACTACAAAGTACTGAAATTCAATTCTAATTAAAAGTGTGTGCCAAGCCAGAGAATGGATTAATGGTTGGAAGAGACAGATATCTTTGCTAACCTTAACATGTAGGCAAAATGGTCTATAATTCTGGTATTAGCCATTTAAGTGGAAAAAGGGGTACAAATCTTGTTTTTGTTTTTATTTCAACTATTGTGCTGTGTGCAGATCAGTTTTCAGTAATTGCCATAAACATACTCTCCTACATTTGATATTTTTAAGAATTTCACATTATTTATGGAAGTAATGATGTGTGTAATGTTAAAAGATTAGCTTGTATTGGCAAGTCATCATCAGTGTTTACAGCTTGTACCGCTGCCCCCAAGAGGCCAACATAAATCCAATCATGCAGCTTCAAAACTGTAATTAAAAAAATCAGCATCTAAGTTTTTCACACGATAAGTAGACAACCAATCAACACTCTTGGCTAAGAACAGCAAACTCTATGTTGTCCATATACAGTATGGAGCGAGAAAAACTGACTGACCAGTTTGCCTTGCAGGTATTTTCCTTGTATCACACACAGGGGACACATGACAATAAAATGATGTGTACCTCCCAACAGCTTTATAATACTCTGCCTTGAGCGTAGCCGTAGAGGTAAGCCATACAGCTAAATCTAGAATAACTGCTTTAGACTGAAGACAGGTTTATTAAAGAAGAAAAAGGGAATATCTAAAGATCATTCATTTCAATCCAGCAGAGAATTCATTATTTCCTGTTTCCTAGTTTACATACTCATCTGGGGCCTCATTTATAAAGGGATATACGCTCAAAAAATGGCGTACGCCAGTTTCTACGCAATGTTTGCGATTTATAAAATACTAACTTGACGGGAAAATGTGCGGTCCTCCACGCAAACTCTAACCCATGCGTACGTACTAAGCACAAAAACGGGAGAGACGAGAAACTGCGACACCGTTGGCAGAAGGAAGAATGGAGAGAAATATGTGGAAAAAATACCATAAATAAAATGTTACATCTCATTTATCATATATGAAGAATTCATTTTCAAACATTGATTAAAGCCAATCTTAAAATGATTAAACAAACGCCTGTTTGCGACTCCTCAGTGCACACAAAAACGTAACTTGGAGAAATAAATATATACGGATATGTTATTTAAAACCACCTCAAATATGTTGTGTTAATGTCATGAAATGTTTTCTCATGAATGATGCGGTAAGCAGGAGGACAGAATTACTTTAAACTGACGCCGTTTTGCATTTCTATCAATCAATCAATGTTTATTTATATAGCCCAATATCACAAATGTTACATTTGTCTCAGTGGTCCTATTTCTATAGGTTGTAGATACGAGCATGGTTTTATATAGGCCTACTATCACGTTTAATCATGGTTCATGCCGTTTGCCAAGACTTGATAAGTCGCTCGTAAAACACAGGAGGTATGGAAGCTAAGAACACCATGTGTGGTCAATTGTACAGCTAATATAACACATTAGTTGTATTTCCTGTAACTGGTGGATTATGGATATATAGTTGCTGATCGAAAGCTGGAACACAAACCACCAAGTACAACAAAATAGTTCAGATCCAGTCGTCATGACTCCACTCAGGAGGGATTCCCCGTTCATTTCTTACAGTTTCTCATCAAGGGGGGTCTCCTGTCCCCGGTACAAACACACTGCCTGAGGAAGGTTATGTGTATTTTTTTTGTCATTAATTTTGGTGACGATCAGACCTCCATGCTGCTACTCTGGTTCAAACTGCATCCACCAAACAATATGATTTATCTCGACCTCCCCAAAATAACCAAAATCTTTTTTAGCTGTTCTAATAATAATAATAATGCATTTTATTTATATAGCGCTTTTCACAACTCAAAGACACTTTACAGTATGAGGGAGGGTAGACAAACAAGGACAGTTCTGTTCTGTAGTCATTTCCTGCGATCTTCTTCATACAGTCAGTCAAACTGAAATAATGAATGGGCGTTTCTTTGACTATTTATAGGCAAATATGGGCGTTAAGTGAAGCCCGCAAAAGCTGCACCGCATTTCGAGTCGATTGTGATTTATAAAGGGAAACAGGCGTAGGAAGTGCCGTACGCACTTCCCTCGCCGGTACGCAATGTTTTGTCAATCGGAACATTTCGGAAAATGTCTATGTATTTTTTCCACAATATTCATCTGGCTGCTACTTAAAAAGTATTTATCTATTTACCTAATTTATGCATATAGACTCTTATTGCACTATTTCACTTTTTTTCTTCTTGTATTTACTATTTACTTGCACTATATTTTGCTCTTTATCTGTGTTTTGTATTGCACTGTTGGAGAAGCCTGTGACCCAAGATTTTCATCAACATACTACACTGTAGCTATGTTCCTTTGACAAATAAAGAACCTTGAGAAAATGTCCCTATTAATAGAATACCATGAAGCTGGAGGCCAGGATTCAACTTAACCACTTCAGCACCAGCGACCCTTGGACGCCCCTCCACCAGTCGTAGTGTTATACCAGCAGATAAGGTTCCCTGCCAGGCACTTTGACCCCGGGGACATTGTGACATTTGGTGAGTAGAACAATGTCACAGCTGCTTACCTGACCTTTGGAAAAGGCTCATGCAACACCATGTGGAAGAACCGCAGAGATGCTCTTAACTGCATTTGTGGCATCTCTATCATGAACTCCATTCGTACTTTTGGCTGAAGATGTAATGATGTACATACATTTTTTAACATCCCAGATATTGACTGTCTTAAACACCCTCTGTAAAAATTTAAATACATATATGTGTGGGAGTAATATGAGTGAAGGTGTTAAAAATGTGTAATGATAACATCTTGTGCCTCACACTTGAACAACGTCTAACTATGTTGGGTTTGCTTTTTGTATTAAGTGAGGACGTTCATGTGTGCCTGAGCAGATGACTGAGCAGAACAAAAAAGAGAATTATACTTTCCTGGAAATGACCAACATTAAAGAAGTCTAAGATACTAAGACAATAATCCTTTTGCTAACACTGCCCCCCGGTGCACAGGGACATTACTACACTCATTAACATGAAAGGTAATAGCATTAAATAAAAAAAACAGAAATACTTTAATTATCCTAGGGGGAAATTGGGTTTTTGCGACAGTTATTCCACTTAAGAATAACATTTAATTTAAAGAAATCAACATAAGAAGTCAGAATACGCAAAACAAATGTGAAATTAAAATGGATAAATACATTGAAATTAAATGATAAAAAAAAATATATATATATATATATATATATAGAAAAAAAGGAAAACATTTAATTCAAACACAAGAACTGAAGTGACAGCATTTAAAAAAAGTCAATACAAATAGAGAAATTAAAAACAACGCAGCTCCCAAGAAAACCAAAGAAAAGCCACTTTATTCATTTTTGGTAAGTACACACAGTTTCTAAAGAAATAAGCAAGCAAAAAATAAAGTTTTACCTGCATCCAATCAAGCTCGCTCTTAGTTTGCCAGTATTTTTAGTCCAGCAGAATTTACAGACCCTGAATGCTAATGGTATTATTGAGATGCAGAGCATGCCAGCAGCACTGTGCTGGGACCTCAGCCTCCATGCAGTGAACCAGTACAAAGCCCAGAGATGTATGCACAAGCTCTGAACTAATGGCCTATACAACATACACACGATTTGTCTTTAAGGTTGTTAGGGCATCTTTAAGCTTAGCTATTCCTTTTATGCTGATTCACCCTGCTCTGAATATAAAGCTGACCTGTTTGTCCTCCCCTTGGTATTTATTTTCATTATCGCTTCCAATCATACACGCAAGTGATTGAACATGTTCCTGTTAATCACTAATTTTCCTCCAATCATCACTTTGACACTTAAGCAATCTGAAAATAATTCTAACTCTCGTGTTATTGCAGATCTTTGATTGTGCTATCTATATGCAAATGACCTGGAACATGACAGAGCAGACTTTTGTTGGGAAGACTGCATCAACAAACCTGTGTGACTCACCTGTATCTATTAAAAAAAGACAAGACACATATTCAATAAGATGTAAAAAAGCTTCCCGGGTCAAATAATTGGTTATTTGCAGCAGCCTTGTATAACTGTAATAATAATATCCAGTCACAGACACTGTGTGTGTGTGTGTGTGTGTGTGTGTGTGTGTGTGTGTGTGTGTGTGTGTGTGTGTGTGTGTGTGTGTGTGTGTGTGTGTGTGTGTGTGTGTGTGTGTGTGTGTGTGTGTGTGTGTGTGTGTGTGTGTGTGTGTGTGTGTGTGTGTGTGTGTGTGTGTGTGTGTGTGTGGCTAAAACGTAGCAGCCTCGGTCTCTATTCAGCTATTCTAATGAAGCTTTGAGTGTTTTACAAATATCAAGCCTCCTATGTGTAACTTATACCACCGCAGTTGGGGGGAAATAGGTTTTAGATCACTCTCATATGATAGTTTTAGAATTAAAATCTCTAAGATGGTATACCCTTAATAAATGTTAGAAAATGGGTTTTGCTTCGAACATCATTTGGCCTCCCAAAATGATTTGATTTTGGGACTTATTCTTCTATAATATCAATTACAGGAAATATTTACCATCTGACATAGGATGTAACTTCCATGCTTCCCATTCATTGTCTATGCAGCTGTGCAATGCATTGTGATAGTGCCGCGTAGCATTTCGTGGGATGGGGCATCACTTTGGCGATTTATATTGGTATTGAGTTAAGGTATAGGCTAATTTATGCAAATTCGGCTTAATCCCACATCAGGAAACTCCTGAAAAACCGTACAACACTTATCAATCAAAACATTTTCGAAACATACAGTAGGAGAAAAAAGTATCCAAACGAGCCGCCATGTTGGTCAATTTTTAAACCTGGGACAGTACGATTAATAGTGCCCGTCCAATCAGGTGCATGGTGAAGTGCCAAGAGATGAAAATTCAGGTTTAAGAACATAAAAAAAGAATTGATAGTAATAAAGAACAGCTCTTTAAGCAATGCAAATGTTGCCTCCTCTGTTAAAACTTCCAAATCCTCAAATTTTAGTTAACAATGTTTATGTTTAAACTAATAAATGTACCTACATATATATATATATATATATATTGGTATTCTCGCATTTGTGCCATTTTTTCCGCATTCAAATTTCCCAGCAAGTATTTCCTGGAACTTTCTGAAATTGTGAATCACGTAACAATGGAGCACTTTGAACATGTGTTAATGCAACTCTTTCTCTCAATGGCTCTGGGCGCATCAATTAACCGTCCAATGCTGGTATGTTTCATGAACCCTCACCCCTAAAAGGCCTGTGGCCAAGTAGCCTACCATAAGCTAACATTGAAACATTATGCAGAGATATCTTAATTGTTAATATCCTTGAACGTTGATATATTCTTTGTTCTGAGCTAGTTGACTGATGGACAAAATGTAGGCCGTGTGCACATTAAAGCACTTGTGACAGTTTGATCCTTCAGTCTGAAATATAAAGTCGGGACAAAAATGACACTTTCTGCTCTATCAAAAATCTCTGGCTTCCCTTCAGCGAAAAAGAAAAAAAAACACATCTCCAACTCTTATTTTTTTACTTTCTCCAACTCTATCATTTGTCTTAAGTTCCCAACAGCTCTAAAGGCCGCTACACACCGGGCCGATTTTCGGCATCGATAGATGTTTGGCCGTCGATGAGTGTCGTGTCGCCCTACTCAGATTGGTGTGTCCCACACGTCGTGTCTTTTCGGCTGTGCCGACACCTTCCGCCGCCGATTCGACATGTTGAAAACGCTTAACATCTGGTACCTGATGTTTGCAGGAAATAATCTTATAATCAACTCATTTGCATACACATCAATACATGAGGCAACCCAGTTTGAATGTTCCCAAGCAGGCAATCAGCAAAAATGAACATCATGAGACTCAGTGTGAGCTACATTGTTAAGAGATGAAAGAGTGTGGGGGCCTGAGGGCACGCAGATAACAAAACCAGAAGCAGCTGATCTGCAGAAGATTAAAGAGTGCGGTATAAGCACGGAGTATAAGATCCCTCTTTTAAATCCTTTCGCATATGGCATATTAATATGATGACAGCACAAGACTGACACACTTTGAAAAACACTGACAAGTATATTATGATTTTAATAACCTGTCTTTTTTCAAATAGCTCACATGATAGAACAAAGGTTTCACTTCCTCTCCATTTACTCATGTATGAATGGATTTTAGCCACTATTGCTTGATGGAGAAAATACACATTGTACTATGATTTGTCAGCATCATGAGGTTTCAATTACGTATCCATGAAGTTATTTTCATGTCTCTTCTTCAGGTTCAAATAGGATTATAATATAAAGAGTGTATTGCAATGTATTGCCACTTAAAAGGAATATGTAATACAGTGTGCTTGACAAAAGAATAAATATAGACAGAGCTAAAAGTAGTTTTTCATAATTGTACATGTTTCAATATTTTAAAGTTTAGGAGTTCTTTGTATAATGACAGCTAACCAGTGGAAAATAAATAGCTTTTCAGGCAACTTTTCATCATTAGTGACATTACTGCTTAAACAGACATGCATCATGCTGTCTTGATGTAATCACTGCTTCCTGTTGGCACTGCATGGTATTCCAGCTTATTTAAGAGACTTCCTCCCAATATGTGTTTACATAAAGCTGCAACAGCATTTTCAGCAGCATATGTTATGGCATCAATTTGTCATAACATATAAAAAAGGCTGAGATGAACGGAAATGCTTTTAACTTCTATAAATCAGTGATACAGGCATCCAGATGAGATGCCAAAAGTGTCTGAATGCTCGCCATGCTCCCCCCTCCTATGAGGCCATGTTTCCTGCATGTCTGCATGAGTGTGGCCCAGCTGGAACTCACCTTCAGGTTGGGGCCATTTGAACCAGACGGTTATCAGATAGTATTATCTGGGAGCTGCCATGTTCGGAGCAGCACTGGGCACACGAGGGGCCAGATAAGAGGCATCCATGGCAGCTGGTAGGTTATGTTTTCTCCCTCAGCCCCGCTGGACCAGAGAGTTCAGTAGCTGTAAGCCAGCCGGAGGAGTCAGGCTGTGTAAATAGGATAAAGAGGGACACTGTTTGCTTTGGTCTCAGATTTTGTGTAATGAAGGGAATCTGGGCCAGCTCAGCAAGATGGTCAGAGATTTATAAAGCCCAGTGATGCTATGGTTTACTACGGTGTGTAGGAGCCTCTGCAATGAATGCTGGTGCCCTCTCGGAGGACTTGTTGGAGGGCAGAGTGGCTCTCCGCTGCTTACTGCTGCAATATGAATGGAATGCTGACGTCCACCAAGCATACTTGCCAACCCTCCCGATTTTCGCGGGAGACTCCCGATTTCATTGCCCTCTCCCGGTTTCCTCGGTGGCTGACTTGCCAACCTTGAGACCTCAGAAATCGGGAGCATTGCCAAAACCACCGCGGGGGGGCGGGCTGTATTAGATTAACATTAACATGCTGTATTTTACAGGAAAGAAGTGAGCAGAGGGTCGAGTTGTCGATTCTTGTTCTGTTTTCTGTGACTATCTTCCTCACCCTCTTAGACTTTCAGTTGCGCGCGCTACTAAAGAGACGCGCTACCATGGAAACCAAACAATGGTGTAGCTGTATTAAAGTCCGAGTGGAAACAGTTCTGAGTAAATCTGATTTTGTCAGAAATCGGGAGAAATGCGGGAGAAATATGACCCTGCAAGACCAATGGTTCATCCACATGCTCCCTCGATGGTCACATTTCCCAATTTGGGAAGACGTTCTGCTGACTTTGATGAGTCCATAAGCTTGTAAGGAGATGTGTTGTTTTGTATTGCTCAGACATCAACATACAACTTGTGGATAGATGGATGTCCTCCAATTGGAAGGTCATTGGTTTGATCCCAAGCACCTACGGTCAACATGTGAATGTGTCCCGAGCAGGTTGCCTCTTATATGACAGCCTCTGCCTCTTTATAATTAGGTGTTAATGGGTTAATGCTGACTTGTATATGTAAATGGATTTGAGGGGTTGTAAAGACTATAAAAGCACTATTTAAATGCAGAACATTTTCCATTTACCATGATATTCTGACCATATCAATGCAGAATACAAATGTTCAGGGGCCCCATGAAAATATATCACATTGGGACCCACCACCAGGCACAGGTCACGCCAACGAAGCACAATTGCTGTAACCACACCTCCAGAACCCAACAGACTCATTTATGCTTTAAATAACTCTACCTGTACAGGCTTGCATCTATCTTTTAGTCCAATACTAACTGCACAATATTTACTGACACTGAGCGGTGAAAATATAACACTGTGCAGACTGCAAATTCTACTGCAACATTCGACTGCAGTAGAATTCACTATTTGATATAACACTAACATTCCTGACAATAGACCTCAATAGTCATATTTTATGGTACATGCCTTTTTAATAACATTTTTGAATGGAACATTCATAAATCAAAATAAATATAACTTAAATATACATGACCTCTTAAATTAAAATAAAGTGAACATTCACACCAATATTATCATTTATAAAATGCTATAACAAAATAAATAACATAAGCAGTAGATTTTTTAATTAAATATACATACCAACTACAAAATAAGCAGGTATTAAAGTGTAAATGGATAACAAAACGGAAATGGAAATGAAAAGGCCTGATGGTGGTGCTAAATCAGAGCCTATTACCTGTTCTCAGTCTTTTTCTCATCATGCATCTTGTGTGTAGTGATTCAATATCGTTACCATAGCCTTGCCCTTTAACAGTTATTACGAGCCCTTGCTCAGCCTTACTCACCAAGAGCCCAGCGCCTAGCCTTCTTACAGGCAAAGTCACTGATCAAGTCCTTGAAGTCCAGCTTTCGAACCAACTGGCTTTCAATGGACAGCATGGCAAGACTGCAAAGCATTATGGGGGGTCAGGGCTGCTGAGCCTAAATATGGATCTGTTGGTCCTGGCACCACGGGGGGGGACAACTGATTTAGTATGAATAGCTGCTAAAAATCTACCTGCATTTATTAAATGTCAGCTAAAAGAAGAATGAAATGAAAAACCTCAGCATTTTCTGTGAAGATATTAACAGTACTTAATGTCAGCAAAACATTACAATTATTATTTACAATGGACTACGCTTAGCTAACAGACTAATTTCCACCACTCATGGACCACACCCACCTTTTCTTTTTAAAAACTGGGTGACATACTGTCGCCCTTTAGTCCCTCTCTCTTGTCTTTCTCTCCTTTCTTTTCTTTTTTGAAATCCTGACTTTGTTAGTCGTTGAGACATGTGTTCACACCAAGCGGCAAACTCTGGGGAAGAGCCGGGACGCCAATACGGAAGTGCCACACACTGCAGTTCATCTAGTGGCCAGTAGGAGCAGTCTGCAGAAGGGAGCAATTTCCATAGACCCCCATGTTAAAATGCCAAACTTTACAGCATAAATAAACATGTTTACATCGTGGTTCAAAAAGCCATATTCCCTGTATAGTTAGATTCCCCCTTCATGACTACTGTGTGGGGGGTGAATTTTTTATCAACTCATCTGTTTAATTAATATTAAGCCTTAAAGTTATGCATATATTAGGGCGTGGTCACATTGAGTGACAGCTCTGTCAAGTGACTGCTGCTGCTAGCTTCTTGTCTCTCTGTTACCTGCTCCGTGAAGCTAGCTACAGGGACTCTGCCTGCTCAGTTCATCCACGGAACACAACTTGAAGCCGGCCGTGGTTGTTTGTTCTTCATGCTTATATATCGGACTATTGTGACTCGCTCTGCGGTTAAAACAGACGGTGCATGAATGCGGTTTTAGCGGTAAGTGAAATTCGATTACTTATTGATGTGTTTATGATTTGAATCAGCTACGTAATGAATGTTAAGGCTTGGGTTAGCGTGTAAGTGAATGGTAGCTACATCGGTGCTAACGATGCTAATCGTAGTCTCCAAGTTAAAACCATAGACTGTATATATAAATGTTAAAATGAAATAGACAAGTGTTAAGCGTTAAATGGGATAATACTGTAGAACAAACGGCTTCTGTTTGAGGTTATAAAATAAGGTCATCCTTGTAACTTAGAGAGATATTTTATTATACGTAGGAACTGTATGCATCGCTAAGGTTAATTTAAATTGGCTATGCTCAAGTATGTAGACAAGCTCATGTCGAAGTAGTGTATATGTGAAATCAACCTCACTATAAGATGTGTGAAAATTACAAATAATAATGTCATATTTCAAGATGATTAGGTTAGATATCACAATATGGTTGGTTGAGCTGGAGTTCATTATTGAGCTTACACACACACTTCACAGTCATCTGAAGAACGAACCCAAACCTTGTTGTTTTTATTAATTGCATTACCAAATTGGTATCAAATAAACAGTAAGCATTGGTAACACAACTTCCAAAGTTACAGTAAAATAAAAAGGACCCTGACTCGGACAATACACAATCCAACACCTTCTGACAGAGGACAGGAAAATCTAGCTGCAGCACGACCTGTATACTTTTTCACACCATGTTCCCAACAAATGGTCCTTCGAGCCGGATTGTGTTGACAGCTTTTCCTAATGGCGACATCACGACATCATGATGAGGAAGAGGAGCAAGGTGCTCGTCCTAGACGGACACACAGGGTCCCAGGACATCTAGAAGACTATGTTCTGGCTCATCCACCCCGACGGCTTGTTCACCCTACGTCAGAGTACATACAAAGTAGCTACGTTGACTATCAACCAGGGTTGAACTATCAAACATCCTCACCAGAACGACACTGGATTGAAATGAAAGAAGACCATGAAACGGACAGATTACGCCGAATGGAATGGTGTGTATGGGATGTACAGCAGCAGGTCAGGATGTTACAGAGCACACTACAGATGTCGTTGGAGCCCGGTAGGGGTACGCCACATGCTCACCAGCTTACGCCTGGACGTGCTGTTGGTTCGCCTCCCCTCTATTCAGACACCAGACGACCTGCAAACAACATTGATGAAGGCCGTATGGATATGCCTCCATCTACATCACCTACCTCGATGCAGTCATTACCTGCTGTGTTCCACACATTGCCTCCAAATGTACAGCCCTTCTCTTTCCAGCCACCTCGTCAGCAACAAGCATCCCTCCTCAGTCCATCACATGCTCCAGTCCAACTGCCTCCTGGGTTTCTTTCCCCAGGACATCAAGTCCCCTCTCCTCAAATGCCTGTCTCAGCTATGCATCCCCCTCTGGTGCCATGACCTGGATCTGCTCCAGCTGGCCTACCATATCCACCTTTGCTACAGCAACAGCAGTACAGGGAGCAGCAGCCTCCAGCACATTCAACTGCATGGCCATCACCTACGTCTCCTGTTGTTTGGCAACATGCTCCTCCTCAGGCACATCCAAATCCTATACAGGACCCACGGCACGGGCCTGCTATGATTCCCAGCATAAACTCACTTCCTTTGGGGCAGCCTCCTGTTCTCGAATCACAGTATCCCACTCAGGCGGCTGGCCAACAGTATGCGTTTCCGCACTCAGCTCTCCATACGCATCTGCCTAACTCTACTAGCTATTCAAACTCTTTTCTCCAGCCAGTTAATAATAATGTGCCTATGCACGCTAGGGCTGTGCATCTTCACTGGTCTCACGATTCGATTACGATTATCCTGTCAACGATTCGATTCGGTTCGATATTACGGTGCATCACGATGCATAACAATGAGTTGCATCCTCAATTTTCAATTTCAATTTCAAATATTCGATAGAAAGTACATTACAAATCGATCAAACCACTTCTTTGTCTTCTGCTCTATAACATGGCACATCCTAAAAGTGCCAAACATCATTATGAGTGTGACAACAGGTAGCATTGAACTACCATGTGTGTCATATCAACATGTTTATTCAATTGAAATGAAATAAATAGTATAGGCCTGGCCTACCTATAGTGTAAAAAAAGGTAAATCCTCAAAAACAAAACATTCTGCAGTGCTGTAATCTACAACAATGTTTTCAAATAGCAGCACTGGGCACAGGGCACTTACTGAATGTGCCAAACAACAAAAACATGACTCACTGCTCAGCATTTGGGAATGTGTAGGTTCTTCTGCAAGAACACTAGTTGATCCACATGTTCTGGTTTGAGAGTGCTTCTTTTTGCAGTGACCACATCTCCTGCAGTGGAGAAAACTCGCTCTGCAGACACACACAAGTATCGCTTTGACACCCGTGAGAGGAGGGGAAATGTGATCTCATGGACACGCCACCAGTTCAAAGGGTCCTCAGTCAGAGGGAGAGATGATGCTTTACAGTATTTCTCTATTACCTCCTCAGCAATGGCATAGGGGGTCTTGGATTCTGCTGTACCTTCAGTGTCAGTGAAAGACCGTCTCAGCAAACTCACGAGCAGTGATGATGATGAGGCCTTTCTTTTGGGAGCAGAGGGGCCGTCAATCACTTCTGTCCTCCTGAGTGTCCTCTCATTCTATGTTTGAACAAAAGAATAGAAAATAGCATTAAAATAGCTGTTAGCACTTTCTCAGTCAATGCAACAGCTCACATCTATTCTATTCTTCAGTCTTATAGACTGCTCAACCACCACACATAATGCAATAACTGTAACCATTCTCACACATACACACACTTTTAAATGCACTTTATATACTATTTTTTATATCAATATTTTTAACTATTTATTCCCCGTTTGTTTTTATTTTATAAGTTTACATGAAACATGGTGAAAATACCTCCAAGGATGCAGCCTCCTCAGTCACTCCTTTGTAGATCTCCAATCTCTCCTCCACTGTTAGAAAAGGCAGTCCCTTAAAACGGGGATCCAGGGCAGAGGCTGTATGAAGGATCTTATTTTCTGCCTCACCGTTGTACCTCTTCAGGAGATCTGTTGTGATGGCATTCTTGATCGCGTGGATCATCGGTGAGTCTCCAATGGTGCCTGTCATGTTCTGGAGGAGTTGTGCATTTATTGGAGCAATGAGAGACACAGTTGGATTGCTCTCTTCTGAAATCAGAGTGGTTGCATCCTTCATTGGCTTTAATGCACTCACAGTGTCCTCTGCATTTGACACATCTGTTTCGTTAAGAGTGCAGAGGTCTGACTGTCCTTTTCTCACCTCTGGAGACAGCAAGGTGGCACATATTGCAGGTTGTTGTTCCAAGAACCTCTCGACCATGTCGTATGCACTGTTCCACCTTGTGGCAACATCAGTTATCAGCTTATGATTTTTCAGGCCCAGACATTTCTGTTTCTCTTTCAGATAGTGGTTCGCTGTAGTGCTGCGGTGGAAGAATGTTGCAATCCGTCGGACTCGACCCAGAAGCCTGGAGAGGGTGGCCACTTTAAGCGCCCGCTGGGACGCAAGATTCAGTGTATGGGCGAAGCATTTCACATGAGGGAATTTTCCTAATTCAGCTACAACGATCATATTAGACGCGTTGTCTGTCACCAGCAATACATCTTTGTCTGATAGCTGCCATTCTTCCACTACATGAGACAGTAGCTCCGCAACATGCGCACCTGTGTGAGACTCGTAAACAGCTCTAGTTTGCAGCACATGCGACAAAAACTGCCAGTCATCGCTGATGTAATGTGCCGTTACTGTTAAATAAGACTCCGTTGCGACAGAAGTCCAGGCATCACATGTTATGGCAACTCTTTTAGCTTGGATCATTGACGCCATTACCTGGGCTTTGGTTCCGTTGTAGAGTGCAGGTATGACATTTTCTGTAAAGTGGCTACGTGATGGGAGCTTATACCGTGGCTCCAGCGTCTTTAACAGGTGGCGAAAACCGGCGTTTTCCACGACCGAATAAGGACGTAGGTCCTTCGCTATGAAAGCTGCCACCGACTGGGTGATTGTCTTCGCTTTCTCAGAGTTGGGCGGAAAAGTTGACAGCACCTCATCAATTCTTCGCTGGGCTGGGTCCGCTGTTTTCTTGGTGGCAGACGTTAGCTTCTCACAGTGAAAACGGCTAAGGTGGTTCCTCAAGTTAGTGGTATTTCCACCAAGGTATTTTATTTTTGTGTGACACTTTACACACAGCGTGCGACTTGTCCAGTTCATTTTTCCCTTTTAGTTGATAAAACCCATAATGGGTCCAGATGTCTGCTTTCAGAACACTAGGAGCGGTTTTTATTATTTTCGCACTGCTTTCGCCTCCCTCCATTATTGCACTAGCTCGGTAACCCACAATGCAATGCTACGTTGCTACCGTGAAGTTTTAATTTTTTTTAAAAAAAACTTTATTGTTCAGCTGCTGCCGGAAAATCTACCACATGAATAATTATCTTCCGTCACTGCATCGAGACCGAATCGTCCACGTCTGCATCGCAATGCATCGTAGAAACGATTATTTTCAACACCCCTAATGCACGCTCAGTCCCAGCCAGCGGCACATATGCCAAACTTGATGGAGATGGCCACATCATTCTCCAATCTGCAGTACACTACCTGCAATTGGACGGGGCAGAGGAGTCCCTCAAACTTCGCACTGAGCTGCAGGGAGCCTCTGTGTCATTTGATGTGTCAGCACCAGGATGCCCTCAGGTGAGACATTACATCAGCCATGCCTTCACTGCTAAAGAGCTAGACCTTGGTAAGCAATCCTGCCCAATGGATCTTCTACAGCAGAAGTATGCCCACCTTGGAAATATTCCAGTCAAAGCATTCAAAGGTGTACAACCTATGCTTCTGATAGGCTCAGACAACCCACAGCTTATCACTCCAACATCGCCTATCAGGATGGGGCCCCTAGGCAGCCCTGTCGCTGTAAAAACAAAGCTTGGTTGGGCTGTACAGGGACCAGCTACTTTCCTCCATCAGCCCGCTGAAGCCACCTGTCTTCACACCTCATCATTCCCTCTTCCCTCTCAAGACCTGCGACACAGCGTTGAAAGACTATGGCAGCTAGATGTACTGCCATTTCGGCCTGAAAGAGAAGTCACTCGATCTAAGGAGCTGACAGAGGCAGATAAATGGAGATATGTGCCACATGCTCCACTGAGATCCAACATCTAGTTTCAGGCGGCCTGTGGAACTGCCAGTCAGCTGTTCCTACAACACATCCTCACTCCTAGGTCGGCCTATGTTGACGTTATGTCAAGTCCCCTGCCGGCTTTTTCCAACGCAAGGGGGGGGGGCCTTAGCGTCCATTTTCAACGCAAGGGGGGGGGCCTTAGCGTCCATTTTCAACGCAAGGGGGGGGGGCCTTAGCGTCCATTTTCAGCTTTCCGGGATGTCCATGTGCTTCTATGGACGCTCATGGAAGCACGGCATTCGTTTGTGTCGACTGCCCTTAAAGGCAATGAAGACACTACACTACCCAGAATCCCCAGCTATCGTTTGGACTACACCATGTGCTCTGTTTGACAAACCCCGTGATAGTCCTCAAGCTCTGTGATTGGAGAGTGTGCTCCGAGGGTTACCGAGCCTCGAACAGCACTTGAAATGGGATGGAACCACGGCAGACTGTTCAAAACTGGATTTTAACGGGTCCACCGCGTCCCCCCCCTCCCCCACCCGTACCCAGAACTACACATGCTGGCTATTCTGTTTCGCAACATGTTCTCTATGGCACGTCTCTACTGGGAGTTGTAGTTTTAAAAGACGTTTTCGTATTTCCCATAATAAGAAGTTGCCAGTATTAAACTGTGTACATCCCTGGAGGTTTAGGGGACAGGAAACACTCACATTTAAAACATATAATTAATAAATGGGTGAAAATTGCTGGTGCCCATAATGGGCAGTATAAATATATATACCCACACGCCAGCTAAGGTCAGAAGAGCTTTATTTAACAGCTGGACTTATGTTTGTGACCCCTCCTGTTGTTAATTGATAACATTACATTAATTGATAAGCCTGAAACATGCACTTGTCAAGGTTCAGAGGCACATTTTGCAAATATGGCAGTAGCCATCGATCAGCTTAAGATAAGATATACTTTATTGATCCCAAGTTGGAACATTTGCATTACATCAGCATGTGTAACAGTTAAATATGCAGTGGTGTTTATTTGAAAATCATTTAGTATAATCACACAAATTCTGTGTTTTATATTTAACAATTCTGTGTTCTTTATTTATTGATTGTTCAATACCTGACAAGGCCGGAGATGAAATATCTGCATACATCATAAGAGTATAATACATTATGTATAATATCAGTTAAAATAAGTGCTTCAACATAGTTAACATTGCTGGAGGTATGCACACATATTGATAGATGTCTTGTAATGCACTATTGAGGAACCTGCGACCCAAGTTTTTCATTCAGTGCAGAACTACACCATAGTTGTGTAGGCCTATATGATATGTCAATAAACCTTAGAACATCTTGAAATCTTGAACGGGATGTGCAAAATAGTCATTATATACAGTCTTTAATTAACTATTAGTAGAGAATAACGAGTAATGAATATACTTTATAGGGATCCTATTAATATCTAATAATAAAAATAATGAAATTCAATAACATGCTTTAACCACCAGGTGTCTCTTTATATCATCTGTGCACCTTTATGGTGTAAATACAGCCTATCTACCAATTGGATCAAATATAAAAGTGAGCCGAATTAGTGTTGATACTGCAAGGAGACGCATTGTGTGAAAAGAAATGTAAGATGTTGTTTAATGGCTGATATATTTATGATCCACGTCACGTTTTCAGTTCCTCATGTTTGTCTTCTCATCAGGGCTATAAATACAGAACTACGGCAGATATGTAATATTTAATGCAGCCGAACCGTGTATTACAATGCCGTTATGTGATGACTTTCAAAGAGAAAAGCAAGCACACTCGGAATAAGGTATTATTTTATTTTTTAAAAATGTTTTCGGTCTGTTTCCGGTATTTGTTAATGACGATGTGCTGTGAGATGTGAGACTGGAATTGCAGAGGGGGAAATAACGTATCTTTAGATGCGGATTTTGTTAAACTAATATGTTTGCGCTGTGGACCAACACTATACATTGACGGGGAAGGGGGTAGCAATAAAGATAACACCATTAAACAGTTACACAACATAACAGAAATAATATCGATAGCAGCGTCCCTAGCAACCACCTTGGTAACAATGAAAACGTTGGACGCAATTTCCTGAAGTAATCTTCGTAATAACTAGCAAACTAAAGATCATGTACATCCACTGCACACATAATCTGAAATAACAACTCATATTTCTCGCATCAAATGACATCAAAACGCATTTTAATGGCCAAACTAACTTTAAAATAGGCATTTTACACCCAGAATAAAACGAAGTTCGGCCATGTTTTCTTTTTCTGCAGGGAGAAATGATAGCTGGGGATTCTGGGTAGTGTAGTGTCTTCTGCCATCCTTTACTCCGAAAAAAGATTTGTTTCTCCGAATCTAAGGGGAAAAATACAAAAGCATTGCACACAATTTAAACCAATCAATGTTGTGTAATTAACAAGGATAATCTGGTGTTTTTTAGTCGATGAGTAGTGCAGATATCACTGTAAAATCAATCGTCAGTAAGGGGAATATTTACTTCCGGGTGTACAATTCTCCGCTATCCAATGAGAATGGACGCTCACATTGCCTTTAAGTGCAGTCGACACAAACGAATGCCGTGCTTCCATGAGCGTCCATAGAAGCACATGGACATCCCGGAAAGCTGAAAATGGACGCTAAGGCCCCCCCCCCTTGCGTTGAAAATGGACGCTAAGGCCCCCCCCCTTGCGTTGAAAATGGACGCTAAGGCCCCCCCCCTTGCGTTGAAAATGGACGCTAAGGCCCCCCCCCTTGCGTTGGAAAAAGCCGGCAGGGGACTTGACATAACGTCAACATAGGCCGACCTGGGAGTGAGGATGTGTTGGTTCCTAAGGCTGACTTCATCTCTGGCTACGCTTCCCTGCAGTCTCTGGATTTCCTTGCTCTCACTGAGACGTGGATTACTCCATCCAACACATCCACCCCAGCAGCTCTCTCCACAGCATATTCCTTCTCCCATACACCCAGACCCACTGGCAGAGGAGGTGGCACTGGTCTCCTGCTCTCTCCCAAATCGAGCTTTTCCCTCTTCAAGCTACCTAACTTCACTCCTTCCACCTTTGAATTCCATGCCGTCACAGTAACCCATCCTATACAATTAACCATCGTTGTTCTCTACCGTCCACCAGGCGCCTTGGAGGACTTCTTAGATCATCTCCTCTCACACATCCCTGAAACTGGTCCTCCCGGAGACTTCAACCTCCAGACAGGGAAGATAGACGAACTAACATCTCTGTTAACCGCCTTTGCTTTCTCACTGTCTCCGTCCCCACCAACTCATAAAGCTGGCAATGTCCTTGATCTCATATTCTCAAGGAACTGCGCTACTTCTAACCTCTCTGTAAACCCGCACACAAACTAATCTCTTCTCATCCTGCACCTGTCCGCCGTAACCTTCGTTCCCTCTCCCCCTCTACCTTTGCCTCATCGGTGCTCTCAGCCCTCCCTTCCTCTGACTCGTTCCAAATGCTGCCTCCAAACTCTGCTACAGAAACTCTCCTCTCTACTCTCTCATCCTCTCTGGACTCTCTCTGTCCTCTCACATCTCGGAAGGCTCGTCAGTCCCCTCCTGCTCCCTGGCTAAATGATGCACTGCGTGCTAATAGAACTGTCCTTCGGGCAGCAGAGCGGAAATGGTGGAAATCCAAACACCGTGACGACCTCCTAACCTATCAGGCTCTCCTCTCCTCTTTCTCTGCTTCGATCTCTCAGGCAAAAAGCACTTTCTTTCAAGATAAGATCCAATCTTCCTATTCCAATCCCAAAAAACTATTTTCCATCTTCTCCTCCCTCCTGGACCCCCCCAAAGCCCCTTCCCCCTCCTCCCTTCTGTCAAGCGACTTTGTTAACCACTTTGAAAAAAGGTTGATGATATTCGCTCTTCTTTTTCTGACTCACCTCTACTCACCGCTCGGTCACCAGACCCTCCTTTCACCCACACACTGACCTCCTTTTCCCCTCTCTCTCAAAGTGAGGTTCTTACCCTCATTACCTCTGCCCGCCCTACCACCTGTACTCTGGACCCTATCCCTTCAAACCTCCTTCAGACTATCGCTCCTGATATTCTACCGTTTCTCACCCATTTCATCAACACTTCTCTAACTTCTGGTCACTTTCCAAACAGTCTCAAGGAGGCAAGAGTAAACCCTCTCCTAAAGAAACCCACTCTCAACCCGTCAGATGTTATAAACTACAGGCCTGTCTCTCTCCTCCCGTTCCTGTCTAAAACACTTGAACGCGCTGTCTTTAGACAACTCTCCTGCTATCTCCATCAGAACAACCTTCTGGATCCGCACCAGTCTGGTTTCAAGGCAGGTCACTCCACAGAAACTGCCCTCCTTGCTGTCACTGAGGAACTGCACACTGCTAAAGCAGCCTCCCTCTCCTCTGTCATCATCCTTTTGGACCTGTCTGCTGCATTCGACACGGTGAATCATCAGATCCTCCTTCGCACTCTCCAAGAACTTGGAGTTTCAGGCTCTGCACGTTCCCTCCTCACCTCATACCTCAAAGACCGCACCTACAGGGTTACTTGGAGAGGGTCCGAGTCCGACCCTTGTCAATTAACTACAGGGGTCCCTCAGGGCTCTGTTCTTGGTCCCTTCCTCTTCTCCTTGTACACAAACTCGCTCGGATCAGTCATTAGCCCGCATGGTTTTTCATACCACTGCTACGCTGACGACATCCAATTAATTCTGTCCTTTCCCCGCTCAGAGACCCAGGTCGTCGCACGCATCTCTGCTTGTCTAGCTGACATCTCTCAGTGGATGTCTGATCATCACCTCAAGCTCAACCTTGACAAGACTGAACTGCTTTTCCTTCCGGGAAAAGATTGTCCCACTCTTGACCTAACAATCAACATTGGCACCTCTGTTGTTTCCCCGACTCAGACTGCAAGGAATCTGGGTGTGACCCTAGATAACAACCTGTCCTTCACTGCAAACATCGCTGCTACAACCCGCTGCTGCAGATACACGCTTTACAACATCAGGAGGATGCGTCCCCAGCTGACCCAGAAAGCAACGCAGGTTCTGGTCCAGGCTCTCGTCATCTCACGCCTAGACTACTGCAACTCCCTCCTGGCTGGTCTACCTGCATGTGCCATCCAAACTCTGCAGCTCATCCAGAATGCAGCTGCTCGCCTGGTCTTCAACCTTCCTAAATTCTCCCACACCACGCCGCTCCTCCGCTGCCTTCACTGGCTTCCGATAACTGCTAGAATCCACTTCAAGACAATGGTACTTGCGTACCATGCTGCGAATGGATCTGGCCCTTCCTACATCCAGGACATGGTTAAACCGTACACCCCAGCACGTGCACTCCGCTCTGCATCAACCAAACGCCTCGCTGCACCATCGCTGCGAAGGGGACCCAAGTTCCCATCAGCAAAAACACGTGGGTTTGCTATCCTGGCACCAAAATGGTGGAATGAGCTCCCCATTGACATCAGGACAGCAGATAGCTTACACACCTTCCGGCGCAGACTGAAAACTCATCTCTTTCGACTCCACTTCGAGCGATAGAACTATTAACAAAGCACTTATATACTAATAAAGGGCTGGCTTATCTAAAGCCAGTTGAGTAGCACTTGAAATGTTTTTGCTCTATGAAGCCTGATGTACTTATATGATTCTGTTTTCTTCAAGTTTGTATTGTGTTGGTCGAACGCACTTATTGTAAGTCGCTTTGGATAAAAGCGTCAGCTAAATGCAATGTAATGTAATGTAATGTGCCCACAAAACACAATCCTGCAGATGATCTGACCCGGGGAAAGACACTCCTGGATCTCTCTGCACCGAGTCAGTGGAACCAAGGCCCTGACTTCCTCAAACAGGCACCGGAATGTTGGCCTATTCAACCGTCACAGAGAACAAGTGATGAAAGTGAGTTAAAGAAGTCTGCATTCTGCGCTCACGTTGCCGTCAACATTTCCCCTCTGCCTATCACTGCACAACCCCAGACGTGGGCAGAATTGGTGCAGACCACATACCAGTCTGAACACGGAGCCAACGGCCCATCCATGTCAGCCTCACAGCGCTTAGACACCGAAGTTCAACTCCTGAGACGAGCACAGCTTGACAGCTTTCCGGAAGAGGTCAATTCTCTACAAACCAGGAAGGAAGTGAGGACAAGCAGCAAGCTGAGTAACCTGTCACCAGAATATGACGCCAGTCTGAGTCTCATCAGAGTAGGCGGACGTCTTCGCAGGGCAGAAAATCTAGCAGCTGACACTCTCCACCCCATCTTGCTGTCACCTGATCATCCTACCACCCAGCTCATCATAAAGGATTATGACCACCGCCTACTGCATCCGGGCCCAGAGCGCGTCTTTGCAGAGCTGCGACGGATGTACTGGATACTGAAAGGCAGACAGGCAGTTCGTAAACATCAACATCAGTGCCTGGAATGCAGAAAATGGCGTGGAAACCCTGTCGTCCCTAACATGGCTGCCTTCCAGCCGCCAGGCTGCGTCTGCACCAGCCGCCATGCTGCGTCTGCACCAGCCGCCAGGCTGCGTCTGCACCAGCCGCCATTCTGGTCTACGGGTGTCGACTGTTTCGGGCCTTTTAGCATCAAAATAGGCAGACGACAGGAAAAACGCTGGGGCATTATCTTCAAATGCCTCACTACCAGATGTGTTCACTCTTTCCTTATGGCCCTGCGTCGCTTCATTTCACGACGAGGAAAGCCCTTTGAAATAATAAGTGACCAAGGTACAAACTTCAGAGGTGGAAACCGGGAGCTGCAAGAACAACTGAGTGAACAAAGTATCACTTTCCGCTTCAATCCCCCACTATCTCCACACTTCGGTGGCACCTGGGAGCGTGAGATTCGATCCGTCAAAGCTGCACTCCAGGTGATCCTAAAGGGTCAGATCGTGTCAGAGGAAGTGCTCCTCACCGTCTTCATCGAGGTGGAGGGAATCCTTAATTCAAAGCCACTCGGCTACGTATCATCTGACATCGCAGACGAGGATCCCATTACTCCAAATCTGCTGCTCATGGGGAGGCGAGATGCCTCTCTCCCTCAGGCAACATATGGCCCAGGAGAGCTCCTCAGCCGACGTAAATGGAGACACAGCCAAGTCATCGCAGACCAGTTTTGGACTCAGTTCACACAGCGTTACCTCCCAAGCCTGCAGCAGCGTCAAAAATGGCAGCAGTCCACTCCGGATTTAACTGTGGGACAAGTGGTAATGGTTGTAGACGGACAACTTCCACGTGCTCTTTGGCCTGTAGGCAGGATTAAACAGGTGATGCCGAGCCCTGATGGAAGGATCAGGGTGGCAGACGTGTCTATAGGAAAGCACACCTATCGTCGTTCGGTCGCTAAGCTCATCATACTGCCGGAGATGCCTGCTGAGAATAATACATCGTAGTCACAGGGATTTTTACTGGATCCTAATGTGCTGCACACATTAGGGGGTGGCTGTATAAAACTCCCCCATTACTTGGACTATTCCTTGCACCCCCTAGCATAAGCCTGAATGGTTTCAACCACATTGCAGCACTAACATGAACTTGTTGTCATAATGAGATCGCCAGGACAGTAGCGATCGGACAATCGGGAGTGTTGTTCAATGTGTGTGTTGTGGACAAGTGTGCGTGCATGAAAATGTAAGTGCATATATTCTTGCCTAGTTTTGTTATTGGTGGTTTAATGTTCATAATACAGAGCTTACTCTGCAATAGACGGCAGTTAGCAATAGCCGCTAACTTTGCCATGCTGACTATGGGACAGCACGAGGTGCGGCCACACCAGGCACGCTCCCTCACATTGCATAATGAACAATGTAACGCCAAATTGATGCAGGGGCCAATGTATGCAGTGTTCTTTATATTGTAGTCATTATAGAGACTTCATTGTGTGCATTCCTGTATGTTGTTCATGCGTGATTGTTTATAATAGTTAATTACTTTATGTAATAATGTGTAATTTCAATCGCCATTCTGTTGCGACCTTTGGCCAATAGAGGGCAGCATAGGCCTGCTAATTGTGCCATTTCTTTGTCTGCCTGGTTTGCTGTGTAACGGTGTCACTAGTCATTGTCCCTCTATAGTAAATGTCTGTTCATACCTGTTTATCTTTGTAACAGATACCACACCCATTCACACACCCATCCAACTACCATTGCATGTAACATGTACTACTCTGGAAATCAATAAAGTAGTTAAACTGGAACAGCCTGTGGAAACCCATTCTTCCTCGCACGTCCGTCGCCAACACCTGGACAGAAGGTGTAAACCTATTAAATGTATAAATAAACACATTTAGTCAAATAAAGTGACAGACTAGGCCTGTGCAGTTGGTATCAGTTATGCCCAGCATGGGCTCCTCCATCAGGCCTGGTCCTCCTCGCAGAGGAAAGACCCTCAGTCCTCTCCAAACCAACAGACAGGACGTCCATCACACGGAGGTTTCTCCCCGAAGTCTCTGCAGCTCTCTGGACACCATACTGTCTCAATCCGTCCACACTGAATATGAAAGGGGAAAAATGAAAATAATAAATGCTTTGGACAATAAGAAATATAAAGTTGACTGTTGAGTTGCTCAGTTTTTTTAGATTGTCAATACTATTACTGTATAACTAATATCTCAGGTTAAGAGGCACATTCCAATAAAGATTGGTCTTTAAATAAATGTTGTCTTTTGAATTGTTTGTCTAAAGTCAAGGATCTAGAACTGGTACTTAGTTTTAATGATACAGTCTGGTTATTATGCTATTTGGAGGAGGCCTCACAGGTAAGAGCACTAATTGGCTACCATCACATGTACCTTAGCTTGACTTAAATGTATTAAACGTGTAATTAAGTGATATCAAAATATAAATAACTAATGTCATGCAAACATATTAATATTTGCTTGATTCCAGTGTTGAATTTAGCACAATTGCATACAAACGTTAAGGGGTTTTAAGATTCTGAAGTATTATTACTAGGGCTGTCAGTCGATTAAAATATTTAATCGCGATTAATCGCATGATTGTCCATAGTTAATCGCGATTAATCGCAAATTAATCGCACATTTTTGATCTGTTCTAAATGTACCTTAGAGGAATATTTTTCAAGTTTTTAATACTCTTATCAACATATGAGTGGACAAATATGCTTTATGCTAATGTTTATTATCATTTGAACAATGACAAATAATTCTCATGACTATTAAACATAACAACCTCTGAACATTACAAATATTCGCCTCAATTGAACCTGGAACCTCTCATACAATTGTGTGTGTGTGTGTGTGTGTGTGTGCGTGCGTGCGTGTGTGTGTGCGTGCGTGTGCGTGCGTGTGTGTGCGTGTGTGCGCGTGCGTGCGTGCATCGTTGGAGCTATGTGCAACTCAAGGCATATGCTCGAACGGGAGCTGCCTGGACGCTGCAATCATGTTGCACACTATCTGAGCTGAGTGTGCTGACTGTTCGTACAATGTCCCACTGTCTGGCTGCCTGCATAAAGTCAAGTGCTCGGCGCAGTTGTGGCGAAATGTCGCTCCTCTGTTTTCATTTAAACAGCTCCTTATATCCGTTAGCGCAGCTAGCTAGCACCAGATGCTAACAACAACAATGCAAATCTCTCTCTCGCTCGCTCGGGCCACACATACACACACCCTCCCGGTCCTCCCAATAGCCAGTCGGAGCCTGCCGGTGAGCGTGGAAGTGTGGTCTGCCACAAGCGGGCGGCAGGAACGGGGCTGTCAGCATCAGCTTGTTGATGGTATTTTAAACTCGATGCGCTCTGAAACTACGGGGCGGCCGAGGAAAAAAAAATACACATGCGTTAATCGCGTTAAAATAATTAGTGGCGTTAATTTTTATTAACGCGTTAACTTGACAGCCCTAATTATTACATTACATTACATTGCATTTAGCTGACACTTTTATCCAAAGCGACTTACAATAAGTACATTCGACCAGGAAGACACAACCTTGTAGAAAACGGAATCATATAAGTACATCAGGTTTCATAGAGCCAAACATTTCAAGTGCTACTCAACTGGCTATAGATAAGCCAGTCCTTTATTAGTATATAAGTGCTATGTTAGCAGTTCTTTGTTAGTAATTCTATCGCTCGAAGTGGAGTCGAAAGAGATGAGTTTTCAGTCTGCGCCGGAAGATGTGCAGGCTTTCTGATGTCCTGATGTCAATGGGGAGCTCATTCCACCATTTTGGAGCCAGGATAGCAAACCCACGTGTTTTTGCTGATGGGAACTTGGGTCCCCCTCGCAACGAGGGTGCAGCGAGCTGGTTGGCTGATGCAGAGCGTAGTGCACACGCTGGGGTGTACAGTTTAACCATATCCTGGATGTAGGAAGGGCCAGATCCATTCGCAGCATGGTATGCAACTACCAGTGTCTTGAAGTGGATTCTAGCAGTTACCGGAAGCCAGTGAAGGGAGCGGAGGAGCGGCGTGGTGTGGGAGAATTTAGGAAGGTTGAAGACCAGACGAGCCGCTGCATTCTGGATGAGCTGCAGAGGTCGGATGGCACATGCAGGTAGACCAGCCAGGAGGGAGTTGCAGTAGTCTAGGCATGAGGTGACGAGAGCCTGGACCAGAACCTGCGTCGCTTTCTGGGTCAGCTGGGGACGTATCCTCCTGATGTTGTAAAGCGTGTATCTGCAGCAACGGGTTGTAGCAGCGATGTTTGCAGTGAAAGACAGTTTGTTATCTAGGATCACACCCAGATTCCTTGCAGTCTGAGTCGGGGAAACAACAGAGGTGCCGATGTTGATTGTCAGGTCAAGAGTGGGACAATCTTTTCCTGGAAGGAAAAGCAGTTCAGTCTTGTCAAGTTTGAACTTGAGGTGATGAGCAGACATCCACTGAGAGATGTGTGGAGAATTGAAGATTATATCACCTGATATATAAGAAGTGTGTTACGTTTGAATGGCAGAAAGTCTTGTTGCAATTTCCAGATATGGAAGGAGGCCCCTTGAGTTTCTCTGTTAATTATCAATAGTCTGTGCAAATAACAGGGGAAGCCAAAGGGGGATTTAATGCAGTTACATTCTTGTAGTTAATGATGCATGACAGGCAGACCCATAAAAAGCCTTGAGAATTGAGTCACACAGTTAAGAGAGACAATAGTCCTTCTGAATTATCAATAAATGTATTCAGTCCAGTAAAGCAGACTCCGAGGTGAAGGGAAGTTCACAGAAGCCTTTAGGCTACAAGAACAATCAACTTCTGTTAATGATAAAGATGTGTGTGCGTTAAAGATGTTTGGGGAAGAAGTGTGTCTATTGCAGCAGCTAGATGAGATTACTGCTCAAAACGATACCTGTACTTGTGTTTTATATTGAGTTCTCGGTTTTATTCTTTCATGTGTGGGGACTAAATTGTTACAACATTATGGAGTGGTTGGCTTAATCATGTTTAATTACTCTGTATGAAATAGAAGCAGTCATGTTTTCATGACAGGAGACTAGAAATTATGGGGGAGGGGAGCAGAGAGGGAAGTCTGAAGAATGTGTGTGTGTGTACTGCAGAAATACGAGGCAGCGAACACCAGATGTTTGTCTTGCTTCAAACTAAGGGACTCTTGTTTCCAGATCATCTCGGCTGGCGAGCGCTGATACGCTACGAAAGCCCATCGTTTGTATATGGGCCAATAGATGACCTGTATGGGAGTAGCATCCACACAGCTCCTCCCGTTGTTTTTACAATATCTCCTGTTGAGTCCTTGTGTCCGGTCTCTTTTTCTCCTGCCGTCAAGATGATGAGGTTCTCCCGGCATTTGGACCAGAGCAGGGGGTGGGCCCTTTGAGAAGTGTATTGTATTCTTACCTTTTATCATTAAAACAGATTATTGTTTAACCCCTATCCTGGTTGTTTTGAGTTTTCCTTCTTTTAAAACAAACTCATATAGGATCGGCGCGGAGCAGAGATATCTGCTCCTACAGATGTCAGCTAGACAAGCAGAGATGCGTGCGACGACCTGGGTCTCTGAGCGGGGAAAGGACAGAATTAATTGGGTGTCGTCAGCTAGCAGTGGTATGAAACACCATGCGGGCTAATGACTGATCCGAGCGAGTTTGTGTACAGGGAGAAGAGGAGGGGAGAGTATTATGCTAAAAACTCAATAACTTAGATTATTATTTATAGTTTTGCTGAATAGTTTCATGTCCGCTTACCTTAGAAACGTAAAATGCGACGGCAGTGTGCAGATGGGGAGCATGTCAGCTTAGCTTGGTAGCTTCAGCTAGCTCTGGAACTTCCAGCTCGGTGGCAGCAGGTCCCGCCTCGGCTCCGCCTCTTTGCCCTTATTTGGAGCAGGCTGGAGTAGGCGGGAGTTGAACTCTGACGTCACTGTCGAGCCGTTAGTGGCCGACTCCGCCTACTCACGGCAACTCTGCAGAATCCTATGGGTGACGTCACGGACCCTACGTCCATTTATATATACAGTCTATGGTGGTAACACATCAGACATGCTCAATCATGTCTCAGTCCCCAGTGAGAGGGTTTTCTCGACGGCAGGTGACATAGTTACCGCCAACAGATCTGCCCTCACTACTGACAACGTAGACAAACTCATCTTTTTGAATAAAAACTTAAATAGAGTAAAGCTTGAGTACCTTTATTTAGGCATAATGGCCTCACACACTCACAAGTTAATTACACATGTTAGACATTGCTCCTAAAGGTACAGATTTTATTTTGTTTTATATTTATCATTGTATTTATTTTATATTTTGACATCAGCAGATGTTATACAGTTCTGTATTGCCTTTTATTGATTGTGATTCAAACACTTTCTTATTATTTATTTTAATATTTTCAAGACATTACTTTTAGTTGTACAGCTTATTTAACCTTTTTGTTTGACATCAGCCAATATAAATAATATGGCCATCTGAGTGTTACTGTTTGTGGTTTGTTTTTAACGGTTTAATACAGTTAATGATTCCAAATGTTAGAGTTCCTTATTTTCATACCAAAACTTGCACTACTGTTAAAAATAAATAACAGCAAAAAAAAATTATGCATTTGGGACTTTTTTTTGCTTTTCCTTGTTGTACTGAACCCGTACCGAACCGTGACCCCCAAACCGAGATATGAACCGAACCGTGACTTCTGTGAACCGTTACACCCCTAGCAAATATACAATAACGATGTGGAGCAGGCAATTACGAGAGGAACTCATTCAGTAAATAACACTTTAGCTGCATCTCATTAACAGAGAAACAAACCACAAATAATAAACAACATTATTTTACTCAACATCTACCTCCAGGGATTTAAGCATGCCATATTCCATTTCAGATTTCATAATGGAAGAAGTTTAGATGTGATGGTAAATGAAAATGTTATTTTCGGGAGCTTTAAATGCATCTCAAGTCTTACCCTAAAATTGGAACACATCAACAGATGGCAATTTGATAGAACCATTAAATACATTTCACATCTTATTTATGAATGCATAATCAGAATTTCTCCATTGGGTTTTCACATACAAATGTGTCTTTGTTGATCTGTGAAGCTAACTGTCCCAACTTCTTTCCAAACAACGACCAACAATTTTTCCAATGGGCTGTTTTTACATAAATCAATCAAATTGTATTCATGTAGCCCAATATCACAAATGTTACATTTGTCTCAGTGGACTTCACAGTTTGTACAGAATATCAGTATGACAATACGACACCCTCTGTCCTTAGACCCTCACATCGTACAAGGAAAAACTTCCAGAGAGAACCCCACAGTTTAAAGGTGGAAATGGGAGAAACCTCAGGGAGAGCAACAGAGGAGGGATCCCTCTCCCAGGACGGACAGACGTGCAATAGATGCCGTGTGTAAATCGAAGAGGTAATACATTTTACAGCGTAGGTAGATCAAATGTTTGGAAATGCATGTGTCTATAATAAGAAGATGAATCCACGAGGATGTCAATAATCCTGTGGGAGCCATCAGGGAAGTAGCATGGTGAGAGTCAGGCAGGACCACAGTGACAGGTTCAGCCACGACTCGAAGTCCAGGACTCAGGATCCAGGATGCAGGATCCAGGACACATGACTCAGGACCACAGCAACAGGATCAGCCACGACTCAGGATCCCGGCGTAGATAGACACCAAAAAGAAATTTGGGGGAGGCTGGGTTATGCGGAACATGAGTACACAGGTACAGACAGACAGAAGGAAGAAGTAAGGTGTCCCCCGACAGTATAGCAGCAAAACTAGGGGCTGAATCTAATCACAAATTTAGGGAGAATATCTCCTGAACTTCTCCACTCAGTCCACCAATACATGAGCAGTTGTGTAGAAGTCCAAGGCAAGGCACGGGCCGGTGCATCTCGGTCAAAGTAATCACTAGCCATCTGAACTTTGACCCTAGGAGATAGAGGACAGAGGTGGAGAGGCACAACATGTCTACGTACATGCACTCCCTAAGTAAGGGAACCCCAACATGAAAGCCCAACCCTAGCCCTAACAACTTCAGATTCAGACAAAGGTCCAATTCAAGTAGTTGTTGGATCCCACTACTTTTTATTTCATATGTCCAGTGGCACTCTTTTCCTAAATGCAAGGGAGACAAAATTGTTAGGCTTCCCGAGAAGTGACTGGAGATGAGAACCCGCTATGCAAGCACTAAAACTGAGACAGTGGTGAAGTGTAAAAAAAGGCTTTATTTTGTCCACGACACTGACAAGGAGTTGACGTTGAGCACATTGAGGGGAGACGTGGAGCTGGGCTGACCAGGAGGGAGGGCTGGACGTGGCAGGCAGAGCGGCTGGAGTATGTGGATCTGGAACAGGAAAAACAAGCAGGATAAGGAAAGAATCTCCTTTCACAAGGAGCATCAAAAAGTCCCTAGGAAAAACACTTGTAGGCCTGGACGATAGTTTACCACTGAAGAATAAACGAAGAACTGGCTAAGTCTGAGGATGGGAACCAGGGTTTTAAGCAGGTGCAGGTGAGTAGTGGCAATCAGTGAGATGAGCAGCAGCTGAGGAGGTGAGTTGGCGGGAATCGAAAGTAGGACAGCCATGCCCAGCCAGGAAGACAGACACACAGACAAACACACAAAACAAACACAGAAGGGGGAAAAGAAGGAGGTAGTACTGCAGATCCTGACAAAAATACTGAATCTGTAACATGTGTCACAACCTTAAGGAGAACCCAAATGCAGCACTCGAGAAACCAAGGAGAATTGGTAATACACTTTATTGGAGATTCCACTGGATCTGAGGAATACCAACCTAGCAGTTTAACGCACCGGAGGACAGCTGGCAGAAGGTGAGTCAGGGACAGGCAGAGAGTCAGGGAGTAAGCGAGGCGGTCAGCGTAGATACACGTAGGGTTGGATAACAGGCCAGACAAGATAGTCGAGGGACAGGCAGGATCAGGGAACAGGCAGAGCAGGCAGATCGAGGACAGGCAGGGTCGGAACCGGGTAGGCAATCTAGTATCAAACGCGGGAAAGTCAAGCATGAGGCAAAGTACAATCTGGCAAAGAGTGTGTGTAAGGTGCGGGTTTAAATACTGGCAGAAGCTAATGGGTGCAGAAGAGAAAGAGAGTGAGCTAACGAGTGGGTGTTGAAAACAGGTGAGACAGGTGAATGGAAAACTACTGGTGAATGATGGAGCAGACTATGACAGAACCCCCCCCCCTTAATGGACGGCTCCTGACGTCCCTAAATGCTAATCTACAGAGGAGGGTGGGAGGTGGGATTAATACTCATCCGAAAAAGTTCTTTCGGCCTCCCTCTCCTGCCCCCTGTGGGAATCTGCGTCCTCAACAGAAGCCGGCCCCTCGCTGTCCTCCTCTGAAGAGCTGACGGTGAGAGGAGAGACTCTCCCTGTGTCTCTGCCCGTCGACGTGACGGTCTTTGACGGTTGCTCGGGATTACGCCGATGGAACTCCCTGGTGAGCCGGGGGTCCAACACATGATGAGCTGGAACCCAAGCCCTCTCCTCAGGGCCGTAACCCTCCCAGTCCACCAGGTACTGGACTCCTCTTCCTCTGGGACAGGAACGAAGAATGTGTACGTAGGCCCGCCGTCAATCATCCGGGGGGGTGGTGGGGGAGGGACTGCAGGAACCAAGGCACTCTCTCGGACAGGTTTGATCCTGGAAACGTGGAAGGTGGGATGGATCCGCAGAGTCCGAGGCAGTCTTAGCCTTACTGCTGCGGGATTGATTATCCTGACAATCTCAAAAGGTCCAATGAATCTAGGTGCAAGCTTCTTCGAATCCACCCGTAAAGGAATATCCCGGGAGGAAAGCCATACCTTTTGGCCCACCTGGTAGACGGGTGCTTTGGAACGTCGGCGGTTGGCAGAGGAGGCGTACCGGTTGGCCGAACAAACGAGAGTTCTCCGGGCTTGATTCCAGGTCCGTCGACAACGACGGATGAAAGCCTGGATGGACGGACGGACGGGTAACCTCCCTCTCCAGGGCCGGAAACAGAGGGGGTTGAAACCCGTAAGCACACTGAAATGGGGACAGCTTGGTGGCCGAACTGACCAGAGTGTTGTGGGCGTACTCGACCCAGAGCAGTTGTTTAGCCCAGGCCGCTGGGTGCTTGGAGACTATACAGCGTAAGGTCGTCTCCATCTCCTGATTCTTTCTTTCTGTCTGACCGTTGGATTGCGGATGGAAACCGGATGACAGACTGACCGTGGCCTCAAGGAGCGTGCAGAATTCCCTCCAGAACACAGAGGTAAATTGAGGACCATGATCGGAAACCACATCAGTAGACAGCCCATGGAGCCGGAACACATGGAGCAGGACCAGCTCCGCCGTCTCTTTAGCTGAGGGGAGCTTGGGTATCGGCACAAAATGAGCCATCTTACTGAATCGGTCTACCACCGTCAAGATGGCAGTGTGTCCGTTGGACGGTGGCAGACCAGTAACAAAGTCCAAAGAAATGTGAGACCAGGGGCGATGAGGGATAGGCAGAGGTCGTAGGAGACCAGCAGGAGCTTGGTGAGAAGACTTGTTTTGATTGCAAACAGGGCAGGCATTAACAAATTCCCTGGTGTCCTCCTTAAGTGTTGCCCACCAGAACCTTTGCTGGACTACCTCCCATGTACGTTGGATCCCAGGATGGCAGGTGAGTCTGGAGTTATGAGCCCACTGGATAACATCAAACCTCAACGTCTGTGGAACGAACAGGCGGTTCGGAGGACAGGCACTGGGTCCCGGCTGGTCCTGCTGGGCGGCCTTGACCCTCTCCTCCACCTCCCAGATGAGGGCGGTGACGAGCTGAGGAGTCGGAAGGATGGTGTCCAAGCCCCTGGGAATGTTACCTCCCTCTCCAAACTGACGAGAAAGAGCGTCAGCCTTAATGTTCCGAGAACCAGGGCGGTAGGAGAGGGAGAAATTGAACCGAGTGAAGAAAAGGGCCCATCTAGCAATGAGGGATGGGCGGGGTTGTGTGCAGTGCTATTCACACGGCGCGTAATAACAGCCCTTAGCTCATTACGACCGTGTGAAGTAGGTACACCTGGGACAGAGGAAAAACCGTGTTGCCTGCTAACCGACAGGCCAGAGGCAACAGGTTTACACGTCAAGCCCCGCTGTCTAATAACCGCCTGGTTATATACAGCTGGCTTGTGCAGCGAGCCCTGCCGCCTGCTAACCGACAGGTCAGAGGCAGCCTGCTCAAACGGCAAGCCCAGCTGTCTGTTAACCGACAGGTTACAAACAGCTGGCTTATGCAGCGAACCTTGTTGTCTGTTAACCGACTGATTAACAACAACCGGCCTGACTAGTGTGGGGGAAATGTGAGAAACAGCTGCTACAGACACACTGTTGTAATTTTCAACATTTTTATTGAAAATGTACTCCCGCACATCCCCCCCAAAAAGTCACTTTCGGCTCTGCTTCCTCGGAGGCTCTCTCGGAGGAGCAGACCAGGAGCGGGGGTACTTTGTTCCTCTCCTACTCACCGCCTGTTGTGGCGGAGGAGCGGAGATATGGGATGGTGCCCCCGCAGCCGCCGAAGGGTGATTCTGGTGCCGCTGCTGATCTCGCCGCTGCCCGCGCTGCCCCTGCTGAGACTGTTGCAGGTGCTGCGGGCGCTGCTGTTGCTGCTGTTGCTGCTGTTGCTGCTGTTGCTGGGGACGTTTGACCGACTGAAGCCAGCCGACGTGACGCCGTATGTCGTCTGCTTGCTCCGATGCAGACTTCATTGACTCCACCATGGTGTGGAACTGAGGTCCAAACAATCCGTCCGGACTGATTGGAGCCTCTATCAGCTCCTTCCCTGCACCCTACGGTATAGCTCCCTGCTGCAGCCAGAGGAACCGGTGGACCTGAGTCGCCCATGTCGCAATCCGCGCCTGTGAAACTGCGACTGCCGCGCTCAGGGTGAGTGCAGTGCTGGCCGCCTTACCGATCTCCTCAGCCTCCACTGAGGACATGGTGTCGGACTGCTCAGTTATACGCACCATGGAATTCACCAGCAATGCAATGTTGTTTGCCGCCGCTGACGCCTGGTAAGCACACTGGTGCATGCTGTCGGTCTGCCGGGCGACAAACTGATCCCTAGAGGCAGTCAACATGGGTCGCCGTCCGGCAACCGTGCTGGCCTGCTTAGCTCCAACAAACGTTGTGAGACTCGGCCCAAGAGGAGGCACGGGCGGAAAACCCTTATCCGTAAATCCCTCTACCCTTGTAAGGGGAGTGTAGGTGGATATAGGGGCCCTCAATGTCCTGGGGTTCGCTGCCGCTCCCTCCTGGTATTTCCTGATGGGCGGGAAGAGTCGCCAGATCGGATCACTCTTGACCCTCTGATCCTGGGAGAACACCCCGGACATATCATCCGAATACGCGCTCTCCTGAGCTGGGGGAACGGGGAGATCTCGCCAGGCGGCCGCCTTAGCGATGATCTCCGGAAGCTCCTGGAGAATTCCGCCAATCGACGGCAGAGCCGTGACGGCGGAGAGAGAGACCACTGGTCCGTGTGCCGGACCTAGACCGGGACCCCGCTCTGCCTCCTCCGTCCGGAGGAGGGAGATGATGGGGGAACCACCTGGTGATCCATGAATGGAGGGGGCGTAGTCATCCGACTCGTGCCCTCCACACGGATCCAGGAAATCCAGGGCCTCATCCACGGAGTAAGCCTCCTGGACTGCCCAATCATCCCCGACCTCAGCTGCAGCGAGAGCGTCCGCTCTCTGCTGTCTGAGGGCCAAAGGGAGCCGGGCACATAGCGAGCATGACACCTGTGGGGAGAGAGCAGCTCTCGCATGCTTTAACCCCAAGCAGGACTCACACTGTGAGTCAAAGCTCATTATGTAGCCCGTCTCACATGAAAGGCAATTCCGGACGCAGCCCTGACTTACCTGCCCCATCTCCATCTTTCCACTAGAAACAAAGCTTTTTACGGGAGGAATCTTTGTTTTCTAATGTGCCTGCTACAGTGCTTCTGCTACTACGGAGTGCTGAAGAAAAGTGGGAGCAGTTGGACGGGCCTTCTTCCTATTTATACGGAAGTGAGGCCAGAGGTGGGGCCCACGTTATAGGTGGGCGTGGATTAAGTCTGTCAGAGCTGCACACGTGCAGTGGGATTACCCAATAGTGATAGCCTTAGAGGGCGAAGCCTCATACGAAATAGAAGGCTTTGTTACCTAATCAGAATCAGAATCAAGTTAATTTCCGGGTACGTTTACACATACAATACATTTGCTGTGGTGTCTGGTGGTGCAAACATATACAATCTGAGAAAATAAATTGCAATAGTAGGTACAAAATATAACGATATTATGAATTAACCCGGGGACAGATAATCTACCAATCACATGACTGCGGCTCATTCACTGTACAGGGCCGTTAGTTAAGGGAAAATAAATCCTTTCAAGAGTTCATTTCTTATTTAGTCGGTAATATATTTATAACTGAAGTATTGACTGTATTTTTTATAAAAGAAGAACCGAAATTTGTCAGATTATGTTCTGAAATTCTTAAAATAATTCAGATTTACAGAGCAATGAATGTGATCTAATGAATATCATTTGACAATGTAAAACAAAACTTGAACATATAAATTGCTCCTTTATTATTTAGAGATTAAAGAAAACATTTAGAAAATTGAACTACATTTTTAGATCCCTGAAATAAATACAAATGATTGCACTGCATCTTATAAATGCAACATTCAGGAACTATTAACATTGTATTTGAAGAGAAAAACATGTTATTCTAACATGGAAAATGTGTGTTCCACTGAGAACAGCTAATAATACCTGTTCATCAATGGGATAATTGAAAGCTGATCATCTCTGCAGCTTTCTTTAGAAAATATTTATTGGATTTTGTTTTCTATTTTTATATCTTTTATTTGACATTTCACTTTAACTTCTTATTAAAGTATTTTTTTGTTCTTATCTGATATCATTTACTTTATTCTATTTATTTTTATTTTATCTCTTTATGGACATTTCATTTTAACTTCTTATGTTTGTACAATTATATTTCTTTTAATGTATCTTTTTATTGCACATTCTTACTTTGACCTCACTGTTAACATAAATATGTATATTATATATATTTTTGTATTCCTTTGTTGGAGATTCTTAATTAAACTTATTATGTTTAAATAAATATTTGTATTTATGTTTTTTCCGTTTATTCTTAAATGGAGCAACTGTTACAAAACCCAATTTTCCCAATGAAAGATAAAGTATTTTGGTTCTGATTAAAAGTAACAATAAAATAACAATATCCAACTGCGCATAATAAATGCACTTATTAGTCTGAGGAGTTTCTGTTGTAAAACGCCAAAGTTTCATTTCTGCAGGTTTCCTTTGCCAACATTATAAACGTGAGATGACTGCTGCAAGCAAAATTGAACTAATACGGGATAGAAATAGGACTTTCAGTTGGTAGCAACAGTACAGTAGCTTACAATTTCAAATATAATGCTATACATTCTGAAAGAAACTACATGTATGACCCTGCTGGGAAACAAGCATTATGTATTATTTCCTTTAATCCTTAGATCAAGTGTTATTCAATCACGTTAAGTGTTAGGTTGCCAACTGTATTCTATTGTTATATTATTTCATGAATGATTAAAATAGTCGGAAGTAAACTGATGATTTATTCAATACTGGAAAAAACAATTGTCTGCAGCCTTATTTATAATGCATGATTCTATCAAAAGGCAGAAACAGAAAACATGCCCAGCACTCGGTCACAGGTGCTGGACAGGAAAGAATTTCACTTTCAGGTCCTTCATCAGCCTGACACAAGTGGCTTTTATTATTGCAACCAACTTTAAACGATGTCCTAAGAACCATTTTTCATTTGTAATCTTTTTTAAAGGATTTGAAGATATTGTTCTGGTATGAAAAAAACGAAGTTAGGACGTTTTTTGTAATGTGTTTTATTTGTATTCTTAAAAAACATTGTAAAAATTCAACATGAAAAATAAATATGGTTAAAAACACATACTGGTTGAGGGTGGCCTTATTTATTGCTTGCCGCGTAGTATATGACCACAGAGACAAATTACTTACTGAACGAATGATTCATCAATCGTGTGATCTTTCTTATAAATGCCACTGCTGTTTTGATTTACTAATATCTAAATGCCAAAGCTTTATTTATAATGAAGCCAGTTAAAATAGTTCCAAATAATGTAAACATGCAGTTGTTTATAAAACGTTTTCCTCTCTTAATACATATAATTCACAGTCCAAGAGCATAATTATGTGCAGAGTGCACACGAATGCATGCAAAGATGCACACCTTTTCACTACACTAGATATAAACAGTGTGAGTGTGTTAGGTGTGGATAGAATTAGCTATTCCTCTCTGCAGTGGCGTAAACAGCGTCTTCTTAAATCCCTGGTTAAGCCTACTAATCCATAATCCCACTGGCTCCTTTAGTCTAGGTGCAAGGCCTGTCCAACAACACACAGGTCCGGGTGTGATGCAGAGCGTAGTGTAGTTCTTAGGTTTGATTGGCTCCCCCATTGTTCTTCATATCTGGTTGGTTCATCGTCCAGCCTATAGAAATGAATGGAGAATGTTGTCAATAGCATTTAGGGAGGTGGCCAAGGTGAGTTTGTGTCCCTTATAAACAGAAAGGGTGCATGACTGGGATTAGCTTGTGAAATGCCTGAAGTCAGTGAGTCACTGTGTTATGTAAGGTGGTGTGAAACTCATTAAAATGAGACACTGCTGGATCTCCTTAAAATAAGACACTTCCGCTTTTATACATTTTGTTGACAAAATCGTTCTTGATATACTCAAAATGTACAATAATGCATTATTGACAGACATGGAAACTGCAAAATCAGTAGTGTAAAGAATGAAATACAGGGACATATCTCTTTTATCCTTGTTGTATAGTCTTTACATTTGAAGAGCATGTCATACTTCTGTCTAAATCAAGTACAGCGAAACTGTCCAATGTGCTCTTCATATGTTATGTGCACGAAGCTAAAGATAACTTCCACCAGCCCCTTGATCGGCATCAAAAGTTCATGTAGTCATTACAATTACATGTGAACTCTGTACATCAGAAATGTTTGAGGTAACTCAGCAATGTAACAGTGAGCTAGTGAAATCAACACTTTACCATACAAAAAGTTAAATAAAACCACTACAAAAGATTGAATGAGAAGTTATATTTAAGGATTTAGGAAGTGTAACATATAAACATAAACACTTACCCCTGTGAGTTTAATGATGGCTCACTCCCACAAGTCTCAGCCACCGAGATGCCTGAGGATCTTGGTGGCTGATTCAGACTTGGCCTTCGGTCCGAATGGCTACGTCGGATAAATAATCGAGGTCCTTGAGCAGACACAGGAAACCTCCCACGATTCTCAAAAGAACGTGAGAGAAAAGAAACCCTTGTAGAGGTCCACGCTTGAGGGGGATGAGGAACTGGACAAGGCTGGGCCTCAAACAGGGATGGGGATGAAGGGCCGAAGACTGAACGTGCATTACTGAGCATCCGACTACTAGTTAAATCTTCACTGCTGTTCTCCCTTGACCATCTTTGTACTTTTGGCGAAGCTGGTGGAGAAGGTGCTTTGAAAGGGTAGGAGGAGGATGAATTTGATTTAAAAAAAATCTGCTTTGTTACAGGTGGGCTGAAAAGTCTTCCCTGTGATGATGGTGGTGTATAGAGTTTCTTGTTTACAGGTGGGCTTGCTGAAGAAGGTGGAGTAGGTTGTCTTTTGACGTTATGAGGACTGGGAAGTCTTCGATGTACACTGCTTGTTGCAGAAGGTGTGGAGGGTAACATTCGCCCCCTAGACAAGGGTGGTGTTGCTGGTTGTTGGTTCCTTACCACTGTGTAAGGAGGCACTTTAGATTCAGGCACTGAAAGGTTGCCTCCATCTTGTATGTCGGCTGTTTCTTCTTGACTGGAAGATAGGTTTGTTGCTACATAATTTTTTGACAATCCTTTTGAGTCTGAAGAGTTTCTTAGGTGTACGATCTTCCTCTCTTGTTGGTACAAGGAATCCTTTTCCTTTCCCGGGTCTGCTTCCATTTGGACATCTGGCTGGCTGAACTTTGACAAAGTAGATGCATCGGGTTGATCTGGTCTATCAACTGAAATGACCTTGGAAGTTTGTGGAAGGCCTCCTTTACTTGGCAGCACTGACTGAACAGAGGCCCTCAGTCGTTGTGATAGTGGAACCCTTTTTAATGGAGGTGACTTTCCGACTTTTGTAGCGCATTCATCCGATACACCAGATGAAAGACCCTGGGCATGTTCAAAGGAATTGTCCATTAATACTTCCAGTGGAGGTGGAGGAAGGCTATCCAGATCTAAATAATTATTTTTCTCAAATGACCTGGAATCAGGTCTACAGCTGGTTATTCCGGTGCTCAGCACGGCTTCTACATTCCCTAAACCCGGTAACACAGGAACGCCACACTTCCTTACTCCTATGAGAGGCCCAAGACTTTTAAGAACTTCGAGATCCTCTATTCCTTGACTGAAGGTATCAATCAGTCTTTTCACTGACTTCCTGCCTCTGTAGAGGCCTGAAGGTGGCCGTGGTGATGCAGGAGGGCTAGGGGGTGGGGTGGCTTTTATAGGACCCTTAGATGTTTTCTTGTCCTTCAGTTTATCATCTTCCACCACACTTGCTGCCTCCAGTTTTTTACTGTTGCGCCTTGTAAGGACTGCTTTGTCATCAATTAGTTGGGAATTGCTGTTCTTTTGTAGTGAGGGATGTTTGCGATTTTTTGCTGGAGATTGTGCTGGTGAGGTTCCTTGATTTTGTTTCGGTGGGGCAGTCTTCATGTTTCCTCCTGGCTTGCTTTTACCCATTCTTTGCAACCTCTGATCTAAATCCTTCTGTGTCCTTTCTAGTTCAAGCAGAGTAGGATCTTCCGCTTTGCTCCGCAAGGATTCTTCTGATTGGGAACGTCGCTCTTTAGACACAGGGGTCTTTTTTACCGCTGCCTTCCGAGTAGGTGCTGTGGTTTGAGGCCTCCTCGGAGACCTTTCTTCGTCCGTCCACTGGCGTCTACTGTTTTTTGGGCTGCCAACTACCTTGGTTTTGGCACCAGCATTCTGCGATGGGACAAATTGTATCCTACCACTTATAGCATTTTTCATTCTTAGAGTCATTTCGACATTTTGAGGATTCTCTATTCGCTTTGGGGGTAGACGGCGTGGTTGTAGCTGTTCCCGGTTTAAAGGTGAAGAATTTGATCGCTTTCTAAATCCTACGTCTACCATGCAGCTACCTATCTGTTCATCATCATCATCATCATGATCATGATCATCATCATTGTCGTCATCCTCTCCAAAATCTAAGGAGACTGAACCTAGCAATGAGTCTCTTTTGTTATTAGCCATTATGGTACAAGTTGAACCCAGTGAGTTAAGTGATGTGAGGGAAACGCTTGGACTTATTTGACTTCCAATCTTTTGCCTGGATGCTTTGTGCCTACTGTTCATGGAGCTGTATTCCATTTGGCTGACAGGAGTCGTTCTATTTGTCCCAGATGACGCACAACTCTCTCGTCTAAGGCGTCTTTCAGATCCAGCAAGGGATTCACTCTCAGCCCCAATACCACTGTCCTCGCTAAAGAGAGCAGAATCCTCTGGCCCAGGCTTGCGCAGAGAGGCCATTTCAATACGAGACAAGACTCGCATTAGCCTGGTCTCTATTGTACGTTTAACTTTTAGTTTCTCCTCTAAAAGCTCTGAGACAGATGCAAAATATTCCACTGCCTCCTCCAAAGCAGACTCCCAAATACTGCCAACAGTCTGGCTTACATTTTGCATTCTCTGTGTAGTGTACTGAAGCAGCTGCTGCAACAAATCCGGTGGGGGCTCAATATTAGCCGAACCAGACTTTGAAGGTGGGGACAATGACAGGTTTTTAATTTGACTTGGCCAAGAAAGATGCTCTCCATTCTCTTTAAAAACTTGTTCTCCCTCATCTGCCATCTCCTCAAGACCCTGAATTATTTCCTCGTAGCGTAGAGCCATAAAAGCAACCATAGTCTGCACAGAAACCTGAGTTTGGGTTGCTTCTTCCAAAAGTCCTAGTAGAAGATCATATTTGTTTATGCTAGGATTTAAAAAGGCATAAGCAGCTTTGTGAGCTTTTACCAAAGGTTCTGGGAAGTCCACTTTCTGTTCGGTAGGTCGTTTTTCCTTGTCTTTCTTTTTAAGCCCCTTAACACCTCTGGTATTTTTCTTTTGTTTCCTGGCAGGCTTTTTTTCTGCTGCATCCTGCTTGTCAACATTTTTGTCCTTTTTCTGTGAAACTGTGTTGTTGTCCATTCCTTGACTCCCCGCTTTATCCATGTTTACTGCTTCAGGGGCTGGCTCTGTCACATATCTCTTTTTTTGTGGTGTTATACGAGCTTTTTTCTGAAGTACCTGGGTTTGTCCAGCTGCCTTTCTCTCCTTTGTATCCACATCTGTTGAACCAGTTGAATAACGCTTCTCTGCATCATCAAAGTGGGAATCTCTGGGGCTTTCTTGAGGTGCAGGGGGGAGCATTCTGCCCTTCCTCATGGGACCCAGAACCCCAAAATGGTTGCCTTTGGATGGTGAGCAGCCCATTTTGGATAACTTCAAATACAAGCCGATTTTTGTGCGTTGGATGAAACACAAACTCCGCACTGAAGTGAATGATGCAAATAATAGCCAAGGTACTTAGCCACCTGCTGTATCTGACATTTTCAGATGGCTGAGGTTGTCAAGTCCGACAAGATCCCTCTCCACTAGGATGCTACAAAAAATAAATATTGATACTTCCATTTTACAAATCTCTCCCACCTGTCAAATAGGCAAAATAAATCCAGAGCTCGATGGCCATTTTTATAAAAAAATCCACGAAGCGTGCTCTGAAACTCATCCTTCTCTGTCTTACAAAGGACACACAGCTGAACGGATTAGTGGGGCTTTCTGTGAACTCCTCAGCATGCGCATATGTCACGTTATAGCATGTAAAACTCACCTACTGGTAAGACTATAAGCTCATTTGCTTAATTAGAGCTGGCCTCAGGTGGCTTTTTATAGCCTGCAAAACAATATCTCCTTCTTTAGTTCTAGGACCATGCCAAAATAAATGTGAAAGTGTTTATTTTCAATTTCAGTGATATGCAGAAAACAGTTATGATTTAGAAAAACACATCACTGATGTTGTATTTGACAATATATCTAAAGACATTTGGTGATGTGTTGGTTTGCTTTTAATTTATACATCTAGCATTTGTTCACCAAAACAGCAAGTAATCTGTAGAAGCTACTAAAATGAAGAAATGAAAACATATAGGCCTAGTAACATTTCCTTTTGGGCCTTTTTATTTTGAAATCCTGTCACACAAATGAACAGGAAAAAAAGGAACAATTATTAAGAATATGAAAATAATAAAACATGTTTCATTGTCTACATTTTGTTTCTTTCTCACCATGAAATGCATTTTCGTTTAAGGATAACAATAAAAATGTGCTTTCTCCATTTGCAGAGGCTGCTAACTTCTATCAATATATGCTCGTTAAACACACATTCAAATCCTTACAATTCCATGGTCTATATGAAACAAATATGATAAAATATAGAACAAACTAATCCAACCAAGTGTCAACTGTTAATTAATCTGAATGATTAACATTTAAATTAGAAAAAGATAAATACTGCGTTTTTTTTCAAGACACAATTATTGCAAATTATATTAGTTTGTTATTTTAGTGTTATCTTCATCTGATTTGTGTCTATCTCATTCCTGTATTTTGTTTCATGTTCATTCATTTTAAACTGGTTTATGGTTGAGGTAGTTTCGCCATTAATTTGACGTAGAAGAAGAAGGAGAGCTACGTGATTGGTTATCACGTCTCCGCGTGCAGGTGTCCTGCTGAACGATTGGCGCGCATCCTGAAGCGCGTTACCAAACTATCATCCTCTCTGGTCCCTTTGACAACTGAGGACCAATTTATTTCTCAGTTTAGCTTTTAAACGTTGTTAGCATATTCTCCTGTACTCAGGGATATTATCTCTTGGCGCTACTCTGTTCTGCCCCGTTGTGTCACTCACACTGTTGTTAACACTGAAATCCGTCGACTTTTGATTAGTTTTCAAGTCAAGCTGACATAAGTTTATTACTAAACTCTGCTCCATTCACTGACTCCAAAAGCAATAACCGCGAAGGTAAGGACTTTGATTAGGACATTTTAAATGGTGTGTTTAACATTGAGACTGTCTTTGCCAAGGTTATTTTCCCAGAGAAAGTTCAGAAATAAAGTTTAACACGAGCTAAAGATTGAATTAGCTTCCTTCAAGCTGGAAATGGTTAGCTTTTTTGCTAGGTGGCTGACAGCTAGCTTGATATATGGGGTGAACCTCGGGATCTTGGTTAAACCTACGTAATAATCAATGGTGGAAAAAGTACTCTTGAGTCTTTACTTGAGTGAAAGTACTAATATCACACTTTAAAAATACTACATTTAAAGTAAAAGTACTGCATCAAGAGTGTTATTTAAGTGAAATTATGTAAGTTAAATTAGTTAAGGAACATGTACTTAAAGTATTACGAGTAAAAGTACTCCTGGCAGGAAAAATACAATATATAATGTTTTTATATTTTAAATCAAAAGCAGCCAAATAAATACTAGATTTTCTGTTAACCAACTCATGGCTAGTTACTTAAATATACTGTGATGTTGGATGCTTTAATCTATACCAAATAATCATATTTTGAAAGTTTTATATACATTGCTTATCAAAATCTGAATTTATAAAGCAAGTGGTAAATATATCTGTCAAACAAATGTAGTGGAGTAAAAGTTACAACATTTGCTTCAAAGATAAAGTACCATAAACTGATAATACTTTGGTAAAAGTACACATTTTGTGTACTTTTTACAGGACTTGAAGAAATGTACTTTCTACCAATGTACTTTCTACCACTGTACCTAATACATAAAACATATCATAGAGTAAGCAAATAAAATGACAAACATTAAAGGTTAAACAATGTCACACATGTTAAAATGATGTTAAAGGGTGGATATGTTCAGGTGTAGTCTGTAATGACTGCAAAAGACAACAAGCAGGAACAATATATATACTTATTAAAATAAAGAAACCATTTTAAAACGTTATTGTTTAACAGATAGAAGAAACTTTTTTTTGGTTTTATCTAAGAACAACTTTCATACTGTTAATTTTCACCTTGTACTTGTCAGAACACACCATACCACAGATGATCTGAACTAAAACATGATGAAGCACACAAGCCATTGGTGCCAGGCTACTCCATCAGTAACTGTCGGAGTCAAACCCAGCAGCACAAACTCTCTCCAAATCAGAAGAGGACTCCGTCTCAAAAGAACCAACGACCATGACGGCCAGGGCCCGCCGGAGAAAAGCCAGCCCAGCCAGCGGCGGGATGCCAAAATGGTCGTACCCCCAACTATTGTCATCCAACGGCAGGAAATGGCCTCTTTTTTTAGACTTCTTGGTAAATTAGCAGCCCAAATAAAAAACATATATTATTAATTCAGTGTTTTACTTTTAAACTGGAAATAATTAAGAATTGTAGGCATTTCGTATTGTTTTTTGTTTCTTTCCCTCCATTTTCAATTTTTTTCACTTTTTATATTAAAAAGATTATGATTTTTTTTTTACAGATGACAACGTGATCCATGACTTTCTGTGTATGGACTGTTGCTGTAAAATGGCTGACAAGGTACATTCTCATGTACATTTTTTTTTGTAAAAGTGACAAAATATCTCTATAGCTTTAAGAGGCTTACAATGAACTGCCTACAACTTTTCTCCCTAATTCCTCAGTACCTTCTAGCCATGACATTTGTGTACTTCAAACGGGCTCACTTTACCATTTCTGAATACACCAGGAAGAACTTTTTCATTGCACTGTAAGTTTCAAAAGAAAAACCAACACAATTAGTTTTTTTATCTTGTTATTCTCATATAAAAGTGAACACGCTCATGTGCTCCTTCTCTAGGTATCTTGCCAACACCATGGAGGAGGATGAAGAGGAGAGTAAATATGAGATTTTTCCATGGGCGCTGGGCAAGAACTGGAGGAAGCAGTTTCCTCGCTTCCTCAAGCAGCGAGACAGGCTGTGGGCTCGCGTGGAGTACAGAGCTGCCGTCAGCAGGCGCTGCTGCGAAGAGGTACACCAGTGTAATTGCCTGAGGAGAGTGATAGATGGGCTTTCTCCGGGAATCTTTTAAGGGTCTTGTTTTTGCTGTGCAGTGCAATTTTTATAGCTTTGGTTTAAAGCCAGAAGCTCAATCTCAGTTTTTTCTGATGGAGCTGTATTTATGTTTTTGTGTCTCCCCATCTTTGTCCTTCAGGTGATGGCCATCGTGTCCGCTCACTGTGTGTGGAAGCGCGAGCGGTCAGAGCACCACAGCGGGGCCCAGCGGCAGTACGGGGACCGAGGCCTGACCCGGATCCCCCGTGGGCCCTCCTCCTCCCCGTTCTCCTGTGCCCTCTGTGACCGCGGCGCCAGGTTAGATCCAGGCCCAGGAGCCTCTTCTCCTTTCAGAGCGTCTTCTGCACAGTCCCCAAAGCCCGCCTTACCACACCCATTCACCACGGCTCTGAGTCTGGAGATCACCCCCCCCAGGGCGGCCGGCTCTTGCAGGAAGGCGATGGAGACCAAGGTCCAGGCGCAGCATTCCTTCTGCTGCTGTGCGGAGGAGGTTCCCAGTAGGTATTTATTTTCCCAAAAAGCGAAATGATAAGTTAAACTAAAGCTAAGGATCTCGGGAACATTCTCAAATGTAAGAGTTTTCTCCCAAAATAATTGTACATTAAAAAGAATTGCTGATTTTATATGTAATTTTCTAGGGTTTAGAAATGATTTATTTAATGGAGCTTGTGTATTGCATATCTAGACGAGTAAACTTACAATTTTTCAAATGAATCGTTTAAGAATGTAAAAAAGAGATTACTGGTATAATAACTCACACATTTCGGTTTGCGCGAGGGCTTTGGAGGGACACACATTTTGTGTAGATCATACTTGTCGATCAACTGTCTATCAACTAGTTATTCCTGGTGAGTCAACACAGCTGACTTCTCATCCGTCTGCTCGTGTCTCTCTAATTTTGGGAAGAAACAAATGTACACATGCATGTGGCACTTCATAGTTCTAAGGTAATACATACGTGTGTTTTTAAATAATGTATTAAGTAGCTCATACATGTTTCATCAATCATTTTGCTCATGTTTAAAACTTTGTGCAAATCTAAGTGGTCTCTGAAAAGAAGTAAGTTAATAAGAATGAACTCATGATATTGCAACAGAAAAGTCAAAATATAGAATAAAGTCTTCATTTAAATAAGAATCGACTGGTGAGATGTAGAGAATCATCTGTAAGCGGCTCTTTATCAGATGTGGAAAACCTAAACCAACTATAAACCTATAAATCATATTATTTAAACTTTTCACCCCTGAAAAATGAAATGTGAGCGAGCTGGACAAAGTCAAACTGGGAAAGATGGTGATTTAGTACGCACTGTATATACCATGTTATATTGCTTTAATATTGACTCCTTCTAATACAATTTGAGGTTGATTTTGTTTCATTTCCTTCCTTCTCTATTAGGAGTTGAGTCTTCCACCAACGACACCTCCATGGACTGGATCAGTGAGGAGTAGAGCCTCGGAGCCTCAGCATGCTGACCCTGCGCTTCTGTGTTGTTGTCTCTCCTCAATAATACTTTAACAATGAAGTAAAGGTCTAAATACCAAGTGTGCCTCTAGTTTGTGTTTCTCTTTGAATGCAAACACTTTGAAGTGAAAGAAAGAAAGGAGCTAATGTCATCCCATGGTCACACTCATGGAAACGTTCAAAAACACTGATGTATTGTAAATATTTGTTACACCTTCGCTGAGCTCTTTATTTATTTATTTATGTACTAAAGCACTTTGGGATTGTTGTTGACCACCACTTGTTTATACACAGAAGTTAAAGGAATTGGCAAAAGGAAAATAAGTGTGACATTTAGGATCAAAGTTAGCCACTGCATTCTGGGATTCTCCGGCTGTGTTTTTACTATTGTTGTGTGCCTGTTCAATAACCCAACACTGCCTCTTGAGTTCTCAATAAAGGCTTCAATTTGATATGTTCTGAGTCTTTATTACAAAGTTATTTTATGCTCTAATGTTCAACATCAACGTCTCTTATAAAAAAAATTTAGAAACTAAATCTTTTTACCAGTGGTGAGCTCCGTGGCGAATTACCATTTTAAAGGTTGTTTTCCCTCAACAATTCAGATTCAAGGGTACTTTATACTCCACTACACGTTTTAAAAACTAGCCATTTTGTAGGATCAGATTAATTTAGAAAAAAAATAAACATTATTGTATAATATATTGTTATGAGTTAGATAATCTTCGTTGATCCCTTGGTGGAATTCCCAAGCTACCCGTCTGTGTATATATATTAATAAGAAGCTCCTCTTTCCATTTAAAAGTGATTTATGATCTATTCTATTCTAAAATGGGCCATTGTGCAAAATTAGTACTTTTACCTTTTGTTATTTATGTAGATTGATGCTAATCCCTTTGTACTTTCATGAAATGGTGGAAAGTAATTAAGTATATTTACTTAACTACATTTTTGAAGTAAATCTGCTTTACTATATCCATTTATTTCAATTTTAGGCTACTCCACTATTTTTTGTCATTTTCACTGATGAGAATAGTTACTTTTGTAGGTTAATATTAATAATACAAATATAATTAAACTATTATGATATAATCCTTTACCAGCTGCAAATTAAAATGATGTGCACATGAATGCAACACTGATTATAATCCAGTGGAACAAGATACTCCAAAAATGGCTACTTTGGATCATGAGTACTTTAAGATTTGGTCCTTACATTTATTTTGTTGCTAAATACCATTTTAAATGCGGGACATATCCTTGTAAAGGAATATTTCCGTAATGTGGAAATATTACTCTTACTTCAGTGAGTATTTCATCCATCTCTACATAGAGGCAGTCAGTCACTTTTTTTTTCACAGTGCATAATGATGATATACACACAGCCAATTACATTAAAAAACATTTATTTTTAATTATGTACAGTTACAATTTGGTTGATGTGTAAGGACGTTTTGCCTGAGGTTCCTTACAGGCAGACCAGCTACCGCTCACACTTCCTCAGTTTCACCAGGAAAGCTACAAATAAAACAGACATTGAGAATTTATTTATAAAATCAAACTGTTGGACTCAGACTGGAAATGTGAGTCACTATCTGTACCTGTGTGGCCCATCTGTTCAGGATGAGGCCGGGCAATGTAAGGAAAACTCCCAAAGGCTGCTGGTTCCTCTGTGATCGTCTCCTCTGAAATATATCAGTAAAGAAAGGCTGGAAAAGATGATCCTTTATGACGAGCACATTGATCTTTGTGTCACATTATACAAACCTGTTTCTGTCTCCTCCCTCTGCTCTCCCTCCGGGACCGGGGCCTTCCTTACACAGTACTTCCCGTCTTTCTGCAGGGCCGGAGCCACCAGCCATTCTCGGACCGGGACCTCGATGATGCGTTCACAGAGCAGAGGGAGCGCCAAACACCGCAGCCCCTCCAGCAGGTCGATGACCTGAGTGATGCTGAGGTACAGGGAGGGAACGTCAATGATTGGGAAACCATCATGAAAGGTTCAGGTTGGGTTTCACTGTCACTGTCACTAATCAAATTATTGAAAATCTCCTTTTCATTCGGCCTTGAATCATGTAAAATGTAATGTAACTTAAATCAAGACACATCTTACTTTAAATAGGTTGTCAAATTGTATTTTTGTTGCTATTCTTGTAGAGTTCGAAGAGAACAAACACCATTCTCATTTCTGAGAGGAAAATATACATCCAGATTCAGCAGCTAGCTAGCTTAGCTTAGCACAAAGACTTAAAACAGGTGGAAACAGCTAGCCTGGCTCTGTCGTCTACATCGCACTAGTAAACAGCTTATATTTTGTTTTATTTGTAGTAAAGAGTGTAAAAACGACATATTGTGGATGGGTAATTGCATATTTTTACAAAATATATAAAACATTTAACAATATGTTATTGTTAACGGCTTCCAGTTGAGACCAAAACTTGGCAGTTTTACACTTAAAGGAAATGTATGAGATTTAAAATGTTAGGTAGGGCCTTTTACAGAAGCTGGCTGGTTATGCTACCTTTGGACAGACTCATACAAGCCTTTTCCAGTCTTTGTGCTAAGGCTGCTAAGCTAATATAACCCCAAGGTGGCTGTAACTCTATATCTTCAGCCATATATTAACTACTATATCCCGTGTTATCAATCTTCTCATCCAACTCTCAGAAAGACAGCAATTCAACATATTTTCAAAAACGTTCAAAACTATTCTTTTACACAAAGAGGCAAATGCACTTTTGCCCTATCTTAGGTCTGGTTTTAAAGGAGAGAGTGAGACACTGGAGATACACACTTGGCGAGGTAGACGGCACACACAGCTCCAGTGTGCAGATGTGGAATCACAGTAGGTAGGACCAGGTGAGGGCTGACCATGTCAAGGGCAACCTGCAACACACACAATGCAGGTGTCACAAAGTCTAATTCCAGGAGTGTTAGTACATATAATCAGGTGTTTCTGTACACTGACCGCATTGAACCCCTGACCGGTGATGAGCGAGGAGGCGGTGCAGAGGTCGGCTCTGTGAAATTGGACGTTGTCGGGCCACTCCTCCCTTTGCCGCAGACTCCATGCTATCCTCCAGCGGTTGTAGTTCAGCACCGCTCTCTTGTGGTGGTCCTCCCTGACCTCCACGCTCAGCACGCTGCCCTTACAGCCCACTGGGAGAAACAAACGGGGAAAGGGGAAGGTCAATTCTGCTACAGCAATATAGCACACAGTGTTCCAGGAATTGCTCAAATAGTTTTCCTATATAATATTAATAATGATGAGTGTTGAGGATATTTGCCATAGAGATGTCTGCCTTCTCTCCAATACGATGGAACTATATGGCACTTGGCTTGTGGTGCTTAAAGCGCCCAAAAAAACACATTTGAAAAACGTAACTTAAATGTCTCTTCCCAGAAATCATGACCATGTTACTCAAGAATATCCACAGACTTGGGTGAGAGCAGTTTTATATAGGAGCTATTTTCTTTCCCCTACTTAACGTATCACTGTGCAGAACAAACTGACATCTAATCAGCTATCTAAAGTTACACTTCAGCCAAAGATGATGCCATTAGTGTTTATATCTCATGCTCTGTTCCTTCTGTGCTGTAATACATTTAGTAACATGGCAGGTAAGAGGAAAAGTATCTACTTTTGATACTGATGTGAACTGTCACTTAAAGGTAAGACACGTGCATGTAAATAGGGTCATTCTTTTCACAAATAGATATCATCATGAAACTTAACTTACAATGTGATGGGCATTTTATCATTTGATATGTTCTAATTCCCACACATTTCCAGAACAGGACTTAATTGGAGATATCTGCCTTAGGAAACAACACATTTTGAGAAAACTTCCCTAAAACATATGTATTGTAAAATGTTGCCGAACACTACGGGTAAAAAGGGTAAAGATAACTGATAGATATCACAATGAAACTTGTTGGTAAACTGGTCTAAAAAGAAAAAACATGAATGCAAAATAGCCCAAGCTCTTAAATTAGATGACATGAAAATGTTGCTTGTGAAGTGAGATAAAGACAGTATGATGGGTGACCTGCTCTGGACAGGAACAGAGACATGGCCCCGGACCCAGATCCTGACTCCAACACGCAGTCTCCTTCGGAGACATCCATCATCATCATCATAGTAGCTGCATCCTGGGGAAAGAGAGAGAAAGAGACAAACCTGTAAGAAGAAAAGGTCAATACCACCTTGAGACACTCAGGACTGCTAGGTGTGTACCTTAGGGTAGGCGATGGCAGGCCCCCTCTTCATGCACAGCACATAATCCTCCAGACTGGGCCTCCGTATGAGGATGGGAGTCCCCCTGCCCGTCTTCAGGAAGCGACCCGCGGGCTGCCCGGCTATGTCATCGTGCAGGATCATCCCCCAGTTGCTGTTCAGACGTGCCCCCGCCTCAAGGCCAAACATCTTTTTGAACTCCAACCTGTTTTTCTTACGAAACTCGGCCACCAGCAGCTCCCCGAACACCAGCAAGCTCTCCCCAGGGAGGGTGGGTCGTATCGAACCTTTGTCCTCCTCCTGTTCGTCTGTCTCCATAGCTGCATCTGATGCATGATGGATCTCTGAGTCCTCCTCTTTAGGGATAGCCTCATGTTCCTCTTGTGTGTGGATGTTTGCTTCTTCTTCTGGGTCTTCCTGGTTCTGCTCGTCCCTCAGCTGCATCACCTCGGGGCTCATGGCTTCCTGGGGCATCAGGCTGCTGATCCTCTCCAGGGGGGACAGGGATCGCCTTTTGGACAATAAGGCTTGCCTGAAGGTCAGGTTGGAGCTCAGGGGTGAGGGGTCCGAGTCGTCTCCCTTGTTCTCGTTACAATTTACAAAGGCAGTTGAAAAAGTCCTTGTTTGCCTCCTGTTACATGTATGCAGTATGAATCTGCTACTGAGTTGTCGTTGACTGCTAATTCTCACCAGTCTGTGCATCAACAGGAGTCCAGCAAAGGACATTTGCATAGCCATTACTTCAGATTATAGCAAAACCAATTAATCACAAGGAAAGGATATGTCTGGAGATGCCACCCAGAGGCAGATAAACACTAGAAAATGACATATGTAGTTGTTAAATAAATTACAAATGCATAATAAATTATAAATCAAAGTGATTATAACTTAAATCCTGGTTGAAATTCCACTTACTGCATTTACAGTAGAACCACCAACAATTCGTCTTCATTTATCCTATGCTCGGCTGTGTTTACTGCTCAAGGAGGTCACCATGCCGGAAAAGACACGTGAAAAAACGTCATAACTGAGCGCCAGGTGTAGTAATTGAATTCCACCAGCAGATGGCGTTATTATACACAATTCATATTCATAATGGTGCCAAAACTCTCATTGTCATTTCGTGTTCTGTCATAATGGCTTAATGGAGCCACAGAACAGCAACGTCGGCTTATTCATGAAACTGCCCAGTTTTAGGGAGTGAACCCGCAAACGGGCAAAAAGTGTAAAAGGGGTTCTTCTACATTTGAAGGTTGAAAACGTCATACATTGTTGATGCGTTCAAATGCTGTAATAAAAAAACAAATGCTTGGGTTAAATACAATAACGATGCAGACAGGGTTTGAAGTGATTTCAAAAATATTCATAGGCTTGTTTGTATTTCTATCTACCTCGTTGATTTATCCGGAATAGCAATATACAATAAAAAGGTGCCTAGTTAATAACATTCACTTAATGGACATTACAATTCAGTAAACACTGAAAGGAACCTGTGGGAGCCATCGTGGGAGCTCAATCAAAAACGAAACCACATTATTTGAATGTGACTGGTAACTTACATATTTAAAACAATTCTGAATAAACACATAAATTATATTTATTAATTGATTGAGTAATATAATTCAATATTTAACCATAAAAAGAGTGATTTATTTGTGTTTAAACTATACGTCGGAAGTCTATGGTCGGAATGCAAATTAGGGTCCGGAGCTATGGTCCGGAGCTAAAAGAGCTTGTCAACAAAAACTATTGGTTTGGCATCATTTCAACTGATACAATGCATTTTAACAAAATAGTATCCCACCAGACTAATTAAATACATATGCAGAGAAGGCATAATTTCCAAACTCTACTGTATAATACCCTTTGTTATATAGTTATTCAAAATCTAAGTACTACAGACCATCTATTATACGAGGAGGACTTGAAGGCAGCATGAGTCCTGCTTGTTGTCTGGCAGCAGCCAATGGGAGGGCCGGTCCTTCTGACGTGCTAACGCGCATGTGCGTAGCGGTCCACACGTGGGGTCTGTGTAATCCACGCACGCAGACGCAAGCAGCGGCTCAGAAATGGCGGCCGATGTAGGTAGCTCTTCGCTGCAGTTACCCTGCGTATTTTCACCTAAATCACGACAATACTTAGCGTTGTGTGCCCAGGATGGCAGGCTTCGCATTTGGAACACAGATAGCAAAACACTTCACCAAGAATACGTGCCTTCAGCCCATTTGAGTGCCACCTGTATCTGCATAGCCTGGGGACCATGCCGGACAGTCAAGGTACGTGAGGCCCAAGCAAGCTGCCTATGCTACTTTCCTGTTAAAGTACACGCAATAAGACGGGTAAAAGCGTCACTTTAAAAAAAAATATTCTCACAGAAAGCTTTGAACCTTCGCCTATGTGTTAACGCACGCATTAATTTTTCTGACACACATATAGCGTAGCCACGTTAGCAGTTAGCTAGCTTCCAACAGCTGCGCAGGACGCACATGTTAGTCCCACATGGTAGTGAAGAAAAGAAGGACAATGTCTTACTTTTTTATTTCAGTGCGAACTAAGTCTTAGGAATACTTAAAGCTGCTCCAGTAGTCTTACCACTTATTTTCTAAGCATATATAGACCTGTTAGTACTGCAAATAAACTCGTTATTGAAGTTAGCATTAGCCCACCAAAGCTCAGTAGCGTGTGCCACCATGACACTTCTGAGTGGAGAGGTTCACAAAGTGTTGCCTCTGTGGCAATTTATAAAACCGTTTCACAAAAGTATATGTGTGTAGTTTATGACTAATAATGTGTATGCCAAGTAATTATGCTTTTAATAATACATGGAATGTGTTATTATGTCCAGGATGTTTTACTCTAATTATTTCTACTACTCAGTAGGTTGTTGAGTAACCTCATTTGATAGCACTAGCAGTATTTGCTTTTATCAGCTTTCAATGCATTTTTGGTATAATATCAAAACAGTTATTGATGTAACAGACTGAGATTTAAATGCAAGTGAATTAATTGCAACCAAGTGATCCAAGCATGCACTATCTTTTTATAATACATAATGTTTTGGTTGATGTTTAGGTAGTTATACATGACAAATATGCTGTGTTTTCAGGAGGGACCTCAGAGGAAGAAGAGGAAATCGGAGGCAGTGCAGGAGGAGAAGGCAGACCTGTTGGCTATGGGCACAGCAGCAGGCAGTGTGCTTATCTACAGTACAGCAAAGGGAGCACTGCACTGTACACTGGTGAGTGAAACCTGTATCATGGCCTGTAAACTACTTCCTATGTTTTTCCAAGTGCAAAAGTGTACTTTATTGCCAAAATGTTGTTGTGGCATGTGAAGGACCTTTTTAATCTAAGAACTATTTTTTTGTTATCAAAATATGCTTCTGTTAAAGCTGTGTTGACTTAAAAACAACATTTTGTCATCTTCACCACGCCTAAGTGAAAAACAACAAATCAGACCCAAGGAGACTAATGCAGTGCCAATTACTGCTATGGATCTGTTTTAAAGCTAATCGGCTTTGATCAATTAAGTTAATCATTTTATTTATCAAGATTATGTTACTGCATTTTTTTGGTGACCTGTCCAGCATGTTGAAAAAGATTTGAGCAAAACCCAATCACTGGCCGGGGACATTTCTTTAACAGCTTTTATTTATTGTTCACTAGAATTTGAGTAATGTTGCTTAGTTTGACCTAGTGTGGAGGATATGAATTTTGCAAATGTTACCAGGGATACAGAAGGAGTTAGAGAAAATATATTTTCCATAACTATTCAGGTTTATGTACTACTGTCAGGATATAATGATAGCAAATCTTAGGCAAGGCTGTCTTTGAAAAAAGTTATCAATTGTAGCTTTTAAGTGAAAGCTATATTTATTCCTTTTATTTGTGTTTAGTTTGAAAGAATAGGATACCTTGTTAACATCTAGTAACTACTGTTTTCTGTCCCTTGCAGGATGGAGGCCACAGTGGGGGAGTGAACTGTGTCCAGTGGCACCCTGAAGACGGTTTATTATACAGCGGCTCAGATGATACTAACATTGTAGAGTGGGACCTGCAGACGGGCAAGGCCAGAAGGTCAGTATTTGGTTTATAAGAAGATTATAGGAATAAGAAAAAGCCTTTAATTAACAAAAGCCATTTGTGTGATTTTGCAACTAACCTGAAGGCTGTAATCATCCATTTACATGATTATTTAACTCAATTTGAATTGGCAGAATCGAGCAAATGAATACTTATTTCAAAAGAAATATGTCACACAATACATAAGGACTTTGACATTAGTTCAACACTTTAACCTCTTCAATTTCTGTTGCTAGTGTAAGTTTATTGTTTAATACTGAAATGGTGTCCCGATCTTACAAATTGCAACTTTTTTTTTATTGTCTCCTGTACATTTTACATTCTGGAAAAATAACAAATACTTAATTATATATATATAACCTGGGAACAAATGTTATCTTGTTACATTTCCCCTTTATTTTGCCCACTTCATAGTTTATACACGAACCAAAAATGGTGTCTTATTTAACTGTCTTTTCTGAAGTGGAGGCTGACGTATTGCAGACAGAGAGCCTTAATGCCAGATGAAATGGGGAATAGGAATGAATCACCTCTGAAAGTGTCTCAGGCTGTGAGGATGTGCTCTCTGTTGTTATTAAGGATAATGCTTCCAGGAACAAGCTTCAACTTATGCCTCTTTTAGATTTTATTGTAATTTTCTCAGAGCCTCATCTGCTGGTCCTATTACTATAAAAACCAAGAGGCAAACTCTGGGGAAGAGCCGGGACGCCAATATGGAAGTGCCACACGCTGCAGTTCATATATTGGCCGATAGGCGATGGCTGCAGAAAGGACACATTTCCATAGACCCCCATGTTAAAATGCCCAACTTTACAGCAGAAAAAAACATGTTTCTACCCCTGGCTCCATACATTTGTATTATCGATATAGTTAGATTCCACCTTCATGATTATGGATCTGTGAGTGAATTGTTTTCTAACACGACCCTTTTATTTATATTAGGCCTTAAAGTTTTTGCATAAATTAGGGCGTGGTCACTTTGATGGACAGTACATGCCTCACTGTCAGCTAACAGCAACTTGTCCGCTCTGCTAGGCTACAACCATAGAGGCTACAACGTTAGTTAGTCATAGTACTGTACTTGACCCTTTTAGCTTTAGCCGTGTTCGTGGTGATTGTGCCTTTTAGGGAATATTGTTACAAATACCAGACAATTCAAATGTCGTGCTGTGCGCTTGAATGTACCAACAGAACTTCCAAGAAGTCTAAAATGATAATATTATACATGTTAACCCCGTTTGTGTACTTGGTAGCTTAGCTTGTTACTTATTAGCCAGCTAAGGACGTAACCCTTTATGCATACATATTAGGGCTGTCAAACGATTACAAATTTTAATCAGATTAATCACAGCTTTAAAATGAATGAATCATGATTAATCACCATTTGAACCATGTCCAAAATATGTCATTTATTTATGTATATTGTTGTGGGAATGGAAAGATAAATGAAAGAAGGCGGATATATCCATTTAACATACAGTATCTATGTTTATTATAACATTTTTCCGCGTGTCAAAATGAAAGACAACCCACACACACCTATCAATCATCAAACCGTGGGGTCTTAATTCATTACGTGTTGATTTCTATCAACGGGGGAGTACTTCAGGAAAGTCGACAGAGGGGGGGGGCGGCGGCTAGTGGAGTACTTCGAGTGTGAACGTTGTGATCAGCTGTTTTAGCGCAGTTCTCCAGTGAAGAGGGGACTGGAGTCTCCCTCCGCAGCCGGTTGGCGTAGTTTTGGCACAGTTCCGTTGTACAGACCGACGTTAACAGCAGCCCTGTCTGTGCACACGGAGACCGACTCTGTCGTCCGGTGATCTAACCGCCTTCTGGAAAAGCTCCACAAGTACGCCGGTACGCAAATGCGCTTTGTGACACAAGTGACGGTACGCATTTCAGATTAGGCACATACCCTGCGTACCAGTTATGTGCACCCCTGTACTACAGCAAAAGTATTCTCCGTCGGGACTTCCTGCAACAACACCACGCCGTTATCAAAGATGTTCTATTGAGAAGACGATCACTACGTAAGTTTTCAAAACCGTGGCTACTGAAATCAATCTTACTACCTGCTGTCTGTGCAATTTACTCGCGTGAGTTGGCAGACTTTATTTTGCTTACTTTAACATCATTTTTCATGGTGGGGCTAAGCCATTTCTTGGTATGGGTGTAGCCTACCCCAGCCATACCCTGGCGCTGCCACTAGTGGCACGTATGGGGCGGGCCATTCTGCACATGCGTTAAATATTTTAACGCAATTAATTCAAAAAATTAATTACCGCCGTTAACGCGATAATTTTGACAGCACTAATACATATACATTTTAGTTTATGATTCAGCCTTGGGTAAGACTTTTATAGTCTATGGCTATGACGCCCATAATGCTAACCGGGAGCAAATGTTAATAGGGGACCCAATTATCCCAGTGGTGGCCGCCGGAGCTGCAGGGGGCTAGCTCCAGCCGGCGTCCCGGAGCTAGCCCACTGCGGCTCCGTTAGGTCCGGGCGGTGGAGTCCGTCGTTATAACTGGAGATCAAGGAATGCAGCGAAACGCAGACTTGGTTCGCCTGCTGTAGTATTGGCTAAATAAATGATGTTGAACAAGGCTTATTAAGCTGAACATCGGCACAATTGTTCTGCTCTGTATCGGTACTTATTTTCTTAACGTGTGAATGACAAGCATTAAGATAACAAAATATAGCTAATTCTCTTGCAGATTGTCTCATTTGATTATGAATGTAACGTTTATATAGGGGAACTACACTGTTAGCAGTAACTTGGTATGCATGTATTTCATGTTAGCTTAGCTTCTTAGCCTGAGCTAGCTCTGTTTACTTCCAGTTCGGAGGCAGCAGGTCCCACCTCGGATTAGACTCTGACGTTGCTGTCAAGCAGTTAGTGGCCGACTCCGCCTACTAAGGGCTTCACGGCAACTCTGCAGAATCCTATGGGTGACGTCACGGACACTACGCCCATTTATATATACAGTCTATGATAAAAACCCAGTCTGATCAGCTATTAGCTTGTATTACAGAGCTCGTCTTTTCAAGCTCGTCTTATCTTTGACCAGTACAGACACAGGCTCACTGAGAGAACAGGAACCAGACAACAGCCAACTTTCCCTTTGACTGTTTATTAGGGGTGTAACTAGGGATGTCTCGATCACCTTTTTTTGCTCCCGATCCGATTCCGATCATTTGATTTTGACAATCTACCGATTTTTCCCGAGCCGATCTTTATGCAATGCATTAAGAGGAAAAAAAAGGTAACAGATAATGGCTGGTCATCCAACGCGATGAATTCAGCTATCTTGGCTGTTATTGTGTTGGCCTTTTCACTGTTCTGGGGCAGTTTCTCTTTCCTTTTAAAAGTCTCTGAAAGTGTCGGTTGTTTCAGTGCCGTTACCTGAGTGGCCGCTGTGTACTCGCCGTGTTGTTGGTGTTTGTTTCTCAGGTGGCGTGTTAGATTGGTCGCGTTGAACGTAGCTCTGTTCTTTCCACCACGCGGAACCTCCTTCTTGCAAACATTGCATCTGGCTGTTACACTGCCTTCGCTTTCAATTTTATAATACTTCCAAACTCATTTATTTATTTGAATGAATATTCACAGTTTAATGATAATTAAAAACCCAAAACAAATATGTTATGTTTTGTGAGAACTAGTACAGTAAAGTTCAAATACAGATTATTTCAGTTCATTGAAATGCTGCACCTTAATGTTTATTTTATTTTGTATTTATTTAAGTGAATACATTATTCACAGTTTAATAATAATTAAAATCCCCAACAAAAATATTTTATGTTTTCTGATAATTTTTTCTGCTTTACCGAACCGTGACCTAAAAACCGAGATACGTACCGAACTGAAATGTTTGTGAACCGTTACACCCCTACTGTTTATAGAATTAACATCAATTGTTGACGGGTGACATGACCTGCTGCTGGTGACATTTGTCATTGTAAACAAACTGTTACAAAAAGTCGCAGTCCGCTAAAAACAAAACCATTTATTTCTCTCTTCCAACTCCACTGTGAATGATTGAACTGCTTATCCACCCCTTGCTCTCTTGTAAAACCCAGCAACTAATTGTATTCAACCCAATATGCTGCATTAAATACTAGGGTTGCCAGAAACTGACCATGATCAAAATCGATTATTCGGCAGCCCTGGCGAATAATAATCGATTATTCGACCGACCCTTTGTTCATCTCGCATGCGTGAGGGAGAGGGGGGGGGGGGTGGCGTGCTGCAGCAGCAGTCTGCTCTGCACGCAGGCTTCCTCCAAGTTTACAGTAAAACAAACTGGTGGTGTGACCAATGACCATTTACAATTATTAATACTATTACTATTATTAGCATATATATATTTTGGTTGAAACTAAGCCAGAAAGAAAAAAAACATAAAATAAATAAAATCGATTTCAATTCATGTTCACTCCCTTTTTTATACCATTATTATAATTAGGGATGCTCCGATCGATCAGCTGCCGATCGTTATCGGCCGATATTCACTCTCGGCCGATCGATCGGTGCTCTCTATAAAGGCCGATCAGGAGAGCCGATCACATGACGTAAAATACATGACACTTTTCTCTGTGCGCGGCAAAACAAGCTCGCCAAAATGGCTTCACCGGTCTGGCAGTAGTTTCAGGTGTCCGAAAAAGAAAATAGTGGTATGCAACATGTGTGAAGCATAGATCCTGCAGCTCCACCCGCTGTGACGGACCGGTGAGCGGAGCGACACACTAAGAGTTAGACCTAACGCACTTAGCTATTTTATCTACCTGACTTGCTCTTATCTGTATTCAGTGATGTCATCTATTGTAAATATGTACAATGGTATAACAATGTTGTGGTATTTTTATTATTGCTTTTAGGATGTCTATCACCATCTGGCAAAGGGACTATCGATGAAAACTAGCCTTTTGGCTAATTCGAGTACTTTTACATGTTTTTAGTATGTTGATTAATGTACACTGTCCCTTGTTTTATATAAATTAATTCAATACCTTTGGAACAAGCTAAACTAGTTATACATATAGTTATTCTTCACTTTCGGGTCACTCATTACTGGATCATTGAGCTGCATGAGATACTGACGGGCTGTCAGGGGAGGGAGGGAGAGAGGAAAAGAGAGCGCTTAATTTCTCCCGTGTTATTATCCAAAGTTAATGTAAACTTGAATAATGTACTTCATTTGAATGTAATAATTATGTTTGTTGTTTGTGGACGAGCACCATGTATTGAAAAATGAATCTGAACTTTTCGATCCGTTACGATTATAAACTGAAGCAATATAAAAATGAGCCCCATTAACTGAGTTTTAAACATCACTTTAAATGGAAGATCCCCATAGCCACCACCCACCCGATCGGATCGGTATCGGCCGATACTGATTTCGGCGATCAGCTCCAAAATTCCTGATCGGAGCATCACTAATTATAATACTAGAGAAACTCTACCAACACCCAAATCAGGTTAAATCCATAGTTAACTGCCAGCTGGGGTTTATTTTCCAAACAGGTCCCTGGTTCACTTAACCAGAGGAGTAAGCAGCCATAATGCTGCATGCATTGTTCTCACATGCACTTTCCCAGGAAAGTTAAGTCTCTACCTCATCTATTAGTTTGGCCGCTAGGACTGGGTGAAGTATCTCTGTCCTGTCTGCCCTTTGCTGATTAAAGTGACTAACCCGGAAGTTAGCAACAACTTTAGCTCAGGCTAACCCTCTAGGGTGGACAATCTATTTCCATTTTATTGACAAGCAATTCCGTTTTGTCAGATTTTGTTTAAGTGAAACGGATAACCGGTAAAGATTTGTGATGTTTAAACATGGCACTATTATTTTGTCAAAGAGGAAATGTGTTTGTTCAATCACAGGTATAAATATGTGCTGTCCAAAAAGCCAAATCAGAAGAGGCCAAAACTCCATCCCTTCTGTCCATCATGATGCAGAATGTTTTATGGTCCCTGTCATGGACTTCTTTTGGGCCAGGACTAGTGTTGGACCGGGACCAATATACCTTATTTTACCACTAGGTGTCACACTTTACTTAGCAGCGGACCTTTCCTTTTTATCTTCCAGTGTAAAGTGTTTTTTCTGTTTTGTAGTGGTGATCAAAAATGGCAGAAATCAAAGGGGCAGAGTCCGGAATCTTTAGTTCTCTTTGAGACTAACTTCTAGTCCCCCCTCCCCAAAAAACACATACTTTCTAGTAAAAAAGCATTATAATTGTAATGACATTGTTTTACTTTTTAAAGGTGTGCATTCAAACAGGACAAAACACTTGATCTAATGAACTGACACTTTACTCAAAAACACTGAAATACACCAACAAGCCGTAACATTGAAGGCCCCACCATCATGCGTTTATCACTGTATTTCATCATAGACACCTTTTCTCTGTGATTTAGTGGCAGCCCAGTTAGTGGGTAAAATCATGAGCCGTAATGTCACCATGAATCCTCACTACAGCCCATTTGTGGTCCTCAAAATGCTTTTGGAAAATGGTGAGTGTCTTTCCACTTTTCTTTCTGCGATCAGGTGGTAAATTGTATGCTGTTGAATGCAGCTGTACGATTTCAGTCCATTCACCTTGATATAAAAAAGAAAAACACGGATTACAAAACTCAATAGAGGATACTGGAGTTCAAAACAGGTGCTGCTGGTGCACGTTGGAAAATGATGTTGATTAAAATAAATGGAATCCCTTAAAGATGCTGTTAGACTAAAAATAAACACAGGCACCAAGAGTACTCATGGTGTCTTTATTTGTTTACTCAGCAAGTGGAAGGCGGACCGTGCAGCAGTGACCAGTTTGAGCGTGAGCCCTGATGGAAAACTGCTGCTGTCAGCAGGTCAGATCATCAAGATGTGGGACTTGGACACCAAGGAGATTTACAGAGTGAGTGCCAGCTGATCTACTTCATAGTTATTGATTTATTCGACTAGGCTCAAATATTATGGGCTTTCAGAAGTTACTCTTAGAGTTGAAAAAGCCCGACCTAATGTAGTTAAAGTAAAACAATATGGTTATGAATAGGAATCCATGGTATCTGTTCATCTTTATTTTCCTTATGTTTATAAATGTCTAGCCTAATCCAAGTTATTTCTGTGTATTTATTTAAGAATTTCTTGTAGTGAAGGGGAATTATATGCCATTAAATGTATTATTATTATTATTATTATTATTATTTTTAAACACTGAAAATAGCGGATTATGAGAGACAATGAGAAAATCCTACTGGCTGTTGGTACTTAAAATCTTGAGTAGGTAATTGTTTAGGTGCCTCAAGAGCATACTTGCCAACCCTCCCGATTTTCGCGGGAGACTCCCGATCTCATTGCCCCCTCTCGGTTTCCCCCCGGGGTCATGTTTCTCCCGATTTCTGACAAAATCAGATTTCCTCAGGACTGTTTCCACTCGGACTTTAATACAGCTACACCATTGTTTGGTTTCCATGGTAGCGCGTCTCTTTAGTAGCGTGCGCAACTGAAAGTCTGAGAGGGAGAGAAAGATAGTCACAGAACAAGAATGGACAACTCGACCCTCTGCTCACCCCTTTCCTGTAAAATACAGTTCCAGCCCACACATATGCTCCATCAAGGATGGTGCTACAGGCCGCAAGGCAGTGCACTTACAACTACAATATGCATGTTAATCTAATACAGCTCCGGCGATCCACTAGCACGCCCCCCCCCGGGAAATGCTCCCGGTTTCTGAGGTCTCAAGTTTGGCAAGTATGCTCAATAGGCTTTGGAAAAATGTGCTTATTCAAAGTTAGTGTGATGGGCTTAAAGGCACTTCATAATTTTAAAACTAAATATACTTCTGTTTCCCCTGCACTAAATGGAAATGAAAACAGAAGGACATTGTGATCAGCCATTTTGTTATGAAATGTGTAATCCTAAATCACTAATTATAAACCAGTCTAACTTTGGTCTGATATTTTCAGCAGGGGTGATTAAAATGTCCTGCTCTGTCATTGGTCCCTCTGCAGAAGTTCACAGGCCACTCCTCTGCGGTGACGACCCTACGTTTTGCCACCACACGACCTCCAGACAGCAACGGTCTCTACTTCCTGTCCGGTGCTGCACACGAACGGCTGCTCAGTGTTTGGTGAGTGCTCAAAGAAAACCCAGAGCCCTATTGTCTTCAGTGATGCCGTTTCACCTGGCATCTTTTGACATATATTGCCGTAGTCTGCTTTTGCAGTGTGTATTTCCTTGAACTTACCGGAAATTGTCTCATTACAGGCAAGTACGGCAAGATGGAAAGGACAAGAACTCAGTGGTTTCCTTCACACTGACGGACGAGCCGCAACACATCGACCTCGTCCAGTCCAACAACAAGGAAGAGGTCAGAGTGGACAAATAACATTTAATTCATTTGGAAAAATGTATTCTGAAAAGAAGCCTTGTTTGAGACGACAGGATAAAGTCTGGAAATTGACCAATAAAAAACATAATTGGTATTGACTAATATGTTCAGTATGTTCTAATGACAAAAAATACACATTTTACACTTAAGGGAGAAAACATTGGAACTAAAGTAAAAAAAAAAAGTTTAGTCCTCTAATCAAAACTGGACTAGAGTTTTCAACTAAATCTGAATAATACAATTTGACAAACTAATAAGCATGGCTTTCTAAAGAATAAGGCTATATGTGACCCGCTCTATCAAAATCAGTCGGACGTCGCGATGGCTCATTAAAAAAATCCGGAGTTTGTGTGTTTTTGTTTGATTTTAAACAAACAAAGTGTTGGCTTTCAGAATATGAAACTTTTATTTTCTAAATCACACGATAAATAAATGTTCTAAGCTTGTAAAGGGAAGATGACAGCTCGCGTCTCCCTCGCCACTCTGCTGTTCCTCAGTGCCGCTTCCCCTCCCGCCGCTGACATTATGAATGTAAGGTGTATAGCAGTGACCGCCACATCCGGCCCGCCAGACATTCTCATCCGGCCCGCACGACGGGGGTGACTGGCGTTGGCGGAGTGGTTACTGCGTTCGCCCCCCACCCATTTCTTTGTTTACAACATCTCGTGAGTAAGGTGCAGTACCGGAGTCCAACAGAGAGGCAGCAGCTGCGGGACAGTAGACTGCGTACTGCGAAACCTTCCCTCCCCTGAAGAAGAAGTGATCCTTCGTTGTGAAGAGTCTGGTTAATGCGCTCCGCACCACAGCAGTAGCCCCGCTGCGACAGAGTCCAACAGAGAGGCTGGAGCTGCGGGACAGTAGCCTAGAAGCAGGGTTGGGTTGTAACGGAAAACATAACGGCGTAACGTAATCAGAATACAAAAATCAAGTAGGCTAACTGTATTCAGCTGGCGTTACATTTGAAAAACGAGTAATCTGATTACAGTTACTTTCGTAAACCTGAAGTGAATACATTTTGGAATACTTATTGGAATTATTGGTAGAACATTTGCCTCACAAAATGTAATATTCTTTACCGGCAGAACTGTGTGCACACTGCACAGCGCTGCAGCATGTCTGTGAGCGAGAGAGAGATGCAGCGTGTCTGTGAGGCCCCGCCCCCGCACGCAAATGAGAGAGATCTCTTTTAAAATATATTGAAAGTTAGAAACGGAGATGGTTAGATAAAATTTGCAAGATAACGTTTATGTAGCATTTCTTTATTGTCGAAATGATGACATTTCATAACGGGATGAAATCAAAGTGAATGGCCTGCTGCTGCTGAATGCATGGGGCAAGTGACTGGAAAAAGTTTTAAAAGTTATTGCATCGTTTCAGATAATAATGATAATTCATTCTATTTAGGGGCGCCTTTCAAAGCACCCAAGGATACCTTACAATTCATAACATATTCCAAGGAAAGGTTTTAAGACGGTACAAAGAATGCAGTCCGGGTGATGTTTTTTATGTGGGGTGCAGATGAGAGAGCTGTCCAGAATGACACCAAGATGTTGTGTTTGAGTTCTTGATAAGCCATGAAAACAGTAAAATAAGTGTCTCCTGTGCACCAAAACATACCCATCTGTTATGGAAAAAGAAAGTATTCCAAAAGTAATCTGAATACTATATTATACAATTCTGGGCCCTTGGACAAATGTAGTTGGTGATCCCTGGTGTATAGTAATCATAGAGAACACGGCAGGGTCCGTTACAGTTTGTTTTCATCTGATTTCAATTAAACAAAGTCTTGGCTTTTAGAATATTAAACTTGTTTCGGCAAATTCAGAGGATAAATACAGCTTTGAAGCTTCGGCATAATTACAAGCGGAGAACGGAGTAACTTAACGTCACAGCAGGCACAACAACAGCCGGTGTTTCTCACGAGTGTTTTCCACGGGAAACAAACACAATACACACACGTATATACACACTCGCGAGCTTCCCCCAGACCAGTAATCCAAACGAAAATATCTTCTCTCCGTACAATTTTGATAATTTGCTCCGCTAATAATCAATCAGATCGATGGATTCCAGAGAAGAGAAAACTTTGAAGGCCTTTTTCTCAAAATGATGACTCGGTGACAGTCATTATATAATGTGACATATTTTGCTTAATATTTGGAGTACAACAACAATCCTGATATCATTAGAAAGCTATAGGAATCCCCTCTTTCCAACAGTGTATACAACTCAAAATGTGTCTTCGGGTCAATGGGACTGATTTCGATAGAGCAGGTCACATATATATATATATATATATATATATATATATATATATATATATATATATAATCGCTGCCAAAACTAACGCTGCGCTACATGTAGACTAGGATTGTAACCATTACATTTATTTGAAAAGAGCTTGAGATTTATGCTCTTGCTTCAAGCTCTGCTAAAGTGTTCCTCCCTGTGGTGTAATTATGTTGGAGCTATACAGACACATTTATGGCCTGTTAAGCAACCTATGTACTTTATCCAAATGTTTGTTTATTTGTTCTACACAGGCGGTGAGGCTGGCAGTGGTGTGTAAGGATGGGCAACTGCATCTGTTTGAGCACTTTTTAAATGGGTAAGCCCTTAAAGCACTGTATACAGAACTAGGCAGCATATGGCAGCGCAAGGTAACTGTATGAAACATTCAAGCCCCTAGGAAAGCAATTACCTTTTCGTTTTTAGAGACATTTTGCATTCTACTCGTACAAACTTTTTTTCTGTTCATACTATAAACCAAACATTTAAACAAAGCAAGCTGGCGCAGTCAAACACTTTAAACCTGTATATTTTTGATGTACAGCAGAACCTCTTTAAATAATATCTTCACTTGCTCACATTGGGTGTGTTTGCTCCCTAATGGCTGTTTAGGGACAGATCAGGAAGCATTTACGTCTCTCTACTTCTAAATGTGTTGAATACAAAATGTAATTTAACAGATTGTAATCAACATCGTATACTAGCCGCACTCAAGGCCTGTTGAACGTCTGTCCCCACAGTCCCTGTAAGAAGCCGCTGTCGCCCTCGTGTTCAGTTCAGATGTCGGACACAAAGGACTCACCTGTGCCAATCCCACTGCTGGCTGCCGCCCTGACTGCTGACAAACTGTCCGTGCAGCTGGCCTACGGGAACCACCTGCAGCCGGTGATGGAGAGAGTGGTGAGTACACAGGAGACTTTGTTTTAAATCATCTTTGGTATCTTCCTAGAAATGTTGGTCGGCCGAATTGTGCTTACCTGCCATGCTTTGCCCTCCCAGGAGATCAACACTGCAGAGAGACACATCTGTTTGACCCGGGATGTTCAGACCAGCTTGTCCCTTACCATGGAGACCAGCATATCCAAGGTAACAATCAAGTCTTCCTTTTCATTCTGAGTCAAGAAGACCAAGCTAACCTGGGCATGTTCTCCAGACCTTTTAATCAGGGTTCCCGTGGGGTCTTAAAAAGTCTTAAATTTGATCATCTAAATTTAAGGCCTTAAAAAAGTCTTAAATATGACCAAAAAATTAAGAAAGGTCTTAAATATGATTTAGAAGGTCTTAAAAATGATGGGATTTGAAGTACTTCTGTGTAGCGATCGCGTCTAAATGTGTTTTGGGGGAAATGTCCGGGCTGCAAAGTAACCAGTACGGTAAGAGCCTTTCAGTTCCCCCCAACAATCTGTATTGAAATATATCAACATGGAACCAGTGATCACTAACTTTGTTTCTCCCGGCCCCTTATTGGAGAACATCCAGCTAGTAACCTAGCAACCAAGCTTCAGCTAGCGGCAGTCAGAAACTCGGGTATCTTCTAATCTACTTATAAATAAATATGGTAAGTGTAAATTCAATTTGGTTGGAAAACATCAAATTTAGTGCTTGGTTGAAACCAGTGGAGGGAACGTGTTTGAAGCCCGCTGCACCTTTTGCAAAATAAATGTGCGTTTGTTTTGCTAATGCATCGTTAGCTAGTGCAGCAGCTCCCGCAACAACACCGGGGGACCTCCGGGAGACATTTGGGTCTACGTCTACCCTAAAAGCGGAGGTGCTGTAGACGCTAAATACCGTAGCTAAACACCAATCATACAACCGCAACGATGAAAGATTGTAGCCAAGGTAGCAGAGCTCTGAATATAGCTCTTGTTACTTTCTCTCTATCTCTCTCACACACACACACACACACACACACACACACACACACACACACACACACTAGGGCTGCTCGATTATGGCAAAAGTCATAATCACGATTATTTTTGTCAATAATTGATATCACGATTATTAAATACGATTATTCATTGACTTTGAAAACATCCATTTATTGAACTTCAAAACGTATAATATTTTGAACAGTATCTCTTTAACTGTTGATTACCCTGAACGTATAATTCAACTGAAAAAGCAATACAAAAATAAATGATACATTTTAAATAAATAATATCAAAATAATAAACAAAATCAACAAATATTTGAGCGCACTTCCACAAGCTACTATGATAAATAAAAATTAATTAGACTAAAATTAATTGGATCAAATACGTTGTAGTACACTGTCACAACCTAGCAAAGCAAAAATAATGTTTTCGTAATTGTGGCAGGCCAAAATCGTAATTGCGATTAAAATATGATGAATTGCACAGCCCTAACACACACACTTTTTGTCTAACACGCTAACACAGTTCTGTACTGTTATGCTGTTATGTTCAGTCATTGTTCTTATGTTGAACATGAATACATTTACTTTGTAAGTAATTATGGGACGTATTTCTTCTTTCATAGCAATTTTCCTTCATACTTTCTTGCTGTGAAATAGGTCTTAAATTCTATTCAAAGTGGTCTTAAAAAGTCTTAAATTTGAGTTGGCGAAACCTGCTGGAACCCTGGAATGGTCTATTTTCAATCCTGTGACTGAAGATGAAAAGCTGACATTCTGTTTTGTGTTCCAGGTGAAGACCCCTATTGTCAACAACAAGAGCAAAGTGCTGGTGCCAGGGCTCCCTGGCCACCAGGCCCCAGTCAAAGGAACATCAGAGAAGAGGAAAAAAGACACAGACACCAAAGAGGTGGGTCCAGTATTCAGTGCACCTTTCTCACTCTGCTGGCTTTATGGCTCTGCCTCCAAACAAATAAACACATCACATGTTACTTGTTAGACGCTTTTATCCAAAGCGACTTACTGTGGGAAATCCCCACAGGAGCAATTTGGGGTGAAGTGTCTTGCCCAAGGAAACGACATGGCGTGGGGTTTGAACCTGAAACACAATTTGTCAACCAAAATTCTTCAGGGTTTCCATTATAGAAACCCTTTAGTAAAATATGTCTTAATATGTAATCAAATGGGCACTGTTTTAACTGTAACATCAGTGTTCTTGGGCACAATATGTCTTCATTGGTTCACTCTTTTTCACATCTTGAACATGTTAATTTCTGACTTTAGTTTTAGTTTTCTTCAAAATGATGGCAAATAAAGTCTCACTCGGACAGTATCAGGATATGATGTGGAATTTCAACATTAAAGTCAAACATGGGCTGTGATCCCTCTATACTCTTATTTTAACAAAAAAATCATATTGGAACAATTACACACAATTACGGGTTAAATCAATCCGTTATATTTAGGAGAAAATATCGAGACATACATCATAGCCTTAACATATCGCTCTAATCATGATCGCAAAGCACTACCACTTAGTAACAACTCACTCATTCATCCTAAGCATAGTATTTTATTTCTGCATGCTTTCAACTAGTGTTGTGTTGTTGGTGTTAAACCTGGGAAAGTCAATACATTAAGCGTGTGTTGAGATTCCTGTTATCTAATACATCTCTGTTCTCCTACAGATTTCAATAGTAGAGCGACTCGGTGAGATCGATCTGTCTAAAGTCCCCAGCGAGAAGGGGGCTCCTAAAGGGACGGCCTCTCTACAGACGGACAACTTTGCAGTGCTGCTGGTGCAGGGCCTGGAGAGCAACGACGCCAGCATCCTAAATGTAAGAGTCTGAAGTCAAACACGGGTTTTGAGAATTGGAAATACCAAAGTGAATGCCTTCTGTTGTTTTTCCCCACAGATTTGAAAAGATGATTTTAATTTGGAATTTGTTTAACTCGATCACAAATAGATATTTTTACACCAAGGCTGAATGTTTAGTATTCAGAGTTCAAACTTGTACAAGCTTCTACAATTTCCTGGATGTTCAGCTCATCTCCGTTCAAACACAAGCCTCTACTTTAAATGTGTAAAATCTTCTTTCCTCTACCACAGAAAGTTTTTCAGACTCGTAAAGAGATGGTGATCAAGAAGACGGTTGCTCGGTTACCCCTCCCTGCTGTTTTACCCTTGGTGGAGGAGGTGAGGTTTAATTTTCTTTCACATTCCTTTTTGACACATGCCAAGGCTTTTTTTATCCTTTCTTCACCCTTAACCTGCCCAGATCTTGTGTCTCCGTCACCATTTTTTAAGTGAAGCTGTTAACTCTCTGCTATGATTTACTGCAGTTTTTATAATCGGCTCTTTATCTCCTCTCCTGTAGCTCACAAAGAGGCTCCAAGGGCACCCTTTCACGTAAGTTGGTGCCTGACAGATCAACTGTCAGCATTTAATTGGTTTCAGTTGACAGTGTTTGACCAATGCAGACCTCACTGTTTGTGCTGCTGCTTTTTAACTTATCCATTAAAAACATAAAAAACAATGAGCCCCATCATGTGGATATACACAATCATGCAGTTCTGGGCCCCACTTGACAGCTTATGAATGTGTTCCTTCCTACAGTGCCGTTCTAATGGTGCGGTGGCTCAAGGCTGTGCTCATGCACCACACATCATACCTGGCATCGGTGAGTCCGCTTTCCCAGCATCACATTATGTCTGTAATGCTTATGTGCAGCCACCACACCCCAGATTGTTGCGCTTTCTTTGGTGCAGGGATGCGTACCTTTGTAAAACAACCCAGGAATTAGCATTGCAAGGGCTCCCTCGACAAAAAGCCAATCGAATATTTGTATTGGACATTGGAATATAGCAGAAAATGAGCTCCCTGACTAACAAATGTTTATTATAACCAGGGGTGCACATAACTGGTACGCATGCACGGCAAACATCTGAAATGCGTACCGTCACTTGTCTCACTAAGTGCATTTGCGTACCGGCGGACTTGTGAAGCATTTCCAGAAGGCGCTTCGATCACTGGACGACAGAGCCGGTCGCCGTGCGCACAGACGGGGCTGCTGTTAACGTCGGTGTGTAAAACAGAATTGTGCCACAACTTCCACTAGCGCCCACCTCCCGTCGACGTTCAATACATAACACACTTCAGGCTTTCCCCCACCTGAACACTGCATAATGTGACTCCCTTTAACCTGTTAAGCCCAAGAGCCTCCTGTACAGGGGGCTGCAGGGTGTTTTTTCACAAAACTGTGTCTTAGGGCTTCTTAATATTTAAAAACCTATTAATGTGTCATACCCATTTAACCGGAAGAAACTCAGCTAACTGACAATACGAATCATTTTTACCGAAACAAAACACAAGTCTCACAAGAAGCGTCTAAATTAGCCCCGAGCGGGAAAATGCTGTCGCACTTAGCACAGAAGGTAAAAATACCCTTATTACTTATCGTAACTGCACATACAAGATATCCGATTAAAGATGAGACTCCACAGATTATATAGGTATTGGTATCATCACTGAGCGATCAGAACTCGTGACAGGGGAAGCAAACACAGACATCACAACACGTAGCATTCACGGGAGATCGTCTCACCTTAGCTGTTATTCTGATCAAAAGACAGGTTCAATGGCATTAAAACGATAAAAACGCTGCTGAAGGTTAATCCAATGGTTAATCTGTGTCTTTGTCACTTTGAAATGATTACTGATAATCCATCATTACATTTTTTTGTCAAAAACTGAGATTTCATATTAGCTGCTAATGATAGCCAGCTGTATCACAGCTTCTGGTTCCGGGGCATTCTGGCTGCGCATCACTCATTCACAAATGGGTAATGTTTAGATGGATTTTAGGAACTTCCCCTCGATTCTATTGGCTCCAACGGTTAAAAAGAGGTGTCAATCATAAAAATCGAACGAGGGGGGCCATAGATATGGAAAATGCACACAAATGACCCCAGAAGTGTTTTTGTTTTTTTATCTCTCTAAAAAGGTCAAATGTCACTTGTTTTGAATCAATCTTGATACAGGGTACTTATTATGTTATAGTTTGGATTCCTAAAGCTTTTAGTCTACTATCCCATCATTCAAGGGTGGTTTTCACTAAAAGTACACTATAATTCACTTTTTTTTTTTACTATGTTCAATCTCAATTTACGTTAAAATAATTTAAAAAAAAAGATCTTTATTGATTTTGACTTTTGTACATCCAACTCACAGGTTTATCATTGCTTTGAGAAAAAGGATTATTAATTTCCCCCTTTTTAGAAGTGACGATAGTCATTTGTTCTGGGTAGGGATGCTCCGATCGATATCGGCCGATATTCACTCTCCGCCGATCGATCGGTGCTCTCTATAAAGGCCGATCACATGACCTAAAAATACATGACACTTTTCTCTGTGCGCGGCAAAACAAGCTCGCCAAAATACTGCCAGTATTTTAAGGTGTCCGAAAAAGACAATAAAATAGCGGTATGCAACATGTGTGAAGCAGAAATCCTGCAGCTCCGCCCACTGTGACGGACCGGTGAGCGGAGCGAAACACACTAAGAGTTAGACCTAACACACTTAACTATTTTATCTACCTTTGGAACTAGCTAAACTAGTTATAAAATATGTTTATTCTTCACTGTCGGGTCACTCATTACTGGATCAGCGAGCTAAATCAGACGGATACTGACAGGAGGGAGAAAGGAAAAGAGAGCACTTCTGCAAATTTCTCCCATGTTATTATCCAAAGTTAATGTAAACTTGAATAATGTACTTAATTTGAATGTAATAATTATGTTCGTTGTTGTTTCTGGAAGCGCCAGTGAATGAGCCCCATTAACTGAGTTTTAAACATCACTTTAAATGGAAGATCCCAATAGCCCCCACTCGATCGGATCGGCGATCGGTATCTGCTGATTCCGGCGATCGGCCCCAAAATTGGAGATCGGAGCATCCCTAGTTCTGGGAATGTCATTTTCGAGCCTGAGACCTGAAAAACAGGCTCAGGGGCCTCATTTATAACGCCGTGCGTAGGATTCACGTGGGAAGGTTGCTTACGTAGTAGAACTCCAAAAAATAGGTACAGAAATGTTCGGACATTTTCTGATTCACCAAACATTGCGTACCGGCGATGAAAGTGCGTACGGCACTTCCTACGCCGGTTTCCCTTTTATAAATCACAATCGTCTCGAAATGCGGTGCAGCTTTTGCGGGCTTCACTTAACGCCCATATTTGCCTATAAACAGTCAAATAAACGCCCATTCATTCATTTTGATTGACTTTATGAAGAAGATCGCAGGAAATGATGACGGAACAGCTAAAAAACACACCGTGTCAGATTTTGGTTATTTTGGGGAGGTGGAGATAAATCATATTGTTTGGTGGATGCAGTTTGAACCAGAGTAGCAGCATGGAGGTCGGATCGTCACCAAAATAAATAAATAAGTGGTCCGAAAAAGGTTAATGACAAAAAAAATACACATAGTCTTCCTCAGGCAGTGTGTTTGTACCGGGGACAGGAGACACACCCTTGATGAGAAACTGTAAGAAATGATCGGGGAATCCCTCCGGAGTGGAGTCATGACGACTGGATCTGAATTATGTTTTTGTATTTGGTGGTTTGTGTTCCAGCTGTCGATCAGCTGTGCGCAGTCTCCACTGCAGTCTGTGCATTTCACCCCCCTCCCCACAGCAACTCTATATCCACCAGTTAAAGGAAATACAACTAATGTGTTGTTATATTAGCTGTACAATTTACCACATATGGTGTTCTTAGCTTCCATTCCTGTGTTTTTCTTTTACGAGCGACTTATCAAGTCTTGGCAAACGGCATAAAACAGGATTACACATGATGGTATATAAAACCATGCTCATATCTACAACCTATAGAAATGCAAAACGGCGTCAGTTTAGACGTAATTCTGTCCTCCTGCTTACCGCATCATTTATGAGAAAACATTTCATAACATTAACACAACATATCCAAGTTATGTTTTTGTGTGCACTGAGGAGTCTCAAACAGGCGTTTGTTTAATCATTTTAAGATTGGCTTTAATCAATATTTGAAAATGAATTCTTCATATATGATAAATGAGAGGTAACATTTTGTTTATGGTATTATTTCCACATATTTCTCTCCATTCTTCCTTCTGCCAACGGTGTCGCAGTTTCTCGTCTCTCCCGTTTTTGTGCTTAGTGCGTACGCATGGGTTAGAGTTTGCGTGGAGGACCGCACATTTCCCCGTCAAGTTAGTATTTTATAAATCGCAAACATTGTGTAGAAACTGCTGTACGCTATTTTTTGAGCGTATAGCCCTTTATAAATGAGGCCCCAGGGCTTAACAAGTTAAAAGTTCTTGTTTGAGTTTTCTGCTGCAGACATTTTTTTAACTCGGACTGATCCATCTGTTATCCCAACAGCTGCCAGACCTGGTTACCCAGCTGGGAGTGCTTTATCACATGATCGAGAGCAGAGTGAAGATGTTCCACAAGCTGACCAAGCTGCACGGGAAACTCTATCTCCTCATGACACAGGTAGGTGTCGACAATTACAGAAACAACAGCCGTTTCTTTGCTTTTAAATGACTCGGATGTTTAAGGTGTGAATTCACAGGTAGGTAAGGCTTTGATTCCCTTCTGGATGATAATGTAGTTCCCAGAACTCAACTCCACAGTCTGATGGACCTGTTGGAGACCCCTAATCAAACCATTTAGACCTCACCCAATAACGATTGAGTGCCGACTAATCAATGCCCCTTCTCCTTCCTCCCCTTAGGGGAAATGAACAGGGTCGTTTCCCATGTATAAAGTTTGACCAACAGCTTGACAAATGTTACAAAAAATTTACAAAATCTACGCATATTATTGGACTTTCTATCGACCCTTTGCACAAGGTTTATTTCGATATATAACTGACTCAAGGTATTTATTTCTAACCTCGAGTTAAGACTTGTGCTTCCACCCCAGCACTCCGGTGCCTCAGTCACACAAGGACAATAGTTTTGAAAATGCAAAGTTGATTCTGTAGCCTTGTGCTAAAAGTTTTTCAGTCCCCATTGCCTGGACTGGAACAATCTGTTGATGAAAGTGGACAGGATTATTTTTCTATGCCCCTTACATTTGCATCACAACCAAAATGCACCTGTGGATTTTACAAAGACGAGAACCTACAGGGATTATTATCAATTTGCACAATGCATAGTTGACAGCTTCTGACCTTGTTGAGAAGGCAGGTGAAAAGTCATGCTTCCTTAGAAACACACAATGAATTCAATGACATTTGGATGTATATTGTCACTGTCCAATTCCATAATATACACTGAGCTACAGAAAACTGCAGTGCTGGGTAAAGGTGCATTCTAATACATCTTGAAAACAAAGTGCATTTTCCACTAGTGCTGATGAGTAAAAAAGTCTACAATTCTTTGAATCTCTAATGGCAATCTTCCCTTTTACCACTAGGTGGCGACAAGTGACAGCAGCAACACAGTGACAGAGGTTGACCACACAGCTAAGCTGGTGTATGAAGAAGGTGAGTGTTTCTGTTGTGTCCCTTGTTCTCTAAACTCTTGACTTGTGTCCCCAGCAGCCTTTGTTCTTTAAAACCTTCCTTAACCCTCTGGAGTCTAAGGGTGCGTTCACACCTGCCTTGTATAGTCCGGTTGAATCGAACCCTGGTGCGTTTAGCCGCTTGGTGCGGTTCATTTGGGTTGGTGTGAACGCAGTCCGAGACCTCTTAAGTGAACTAAACAACCAGACTCTGGTCCGCTAAAATAGGTGGTCTCGGAGCGCTTGCTTGCGAACTCTGGAGCGGTTCATTGCTGGTGTGAACGCAGTCCGCACCAAAACATAGGAAGCGCAGTATGTACGTGTCACAAGAATGCGGATATCTTCAAAAATCCTTAGTGAAAGAGTCTTTCAAGACATCCGCGGTTGTTTAGTTAAAGAGTGAAGCTGAATTAAGTGTTGAACAGTGTCGTGTAAAGTAAAAATTCTCCGTCAGCTACATAAAAGTAAGAACACCTGTCGTCGGTGAAACGCCCCTCCTCTGCAGAACGTCTTTCATGGATAATGCTGCACATTATCCCGTTTATTACATGGCCACATTCTCAACAAAGTAACGACATGACTCCCGTTACTTCTCTTCTTACTTCTATAAGAATAAAACACGAGGTCCAATACTCCTGTCGGCGGGCCAGGATGTAAAGGTTTCAACAAAAAAAGTTCATGATGGGAGCTGATGAACATGAGGCTGCTGCTGGGCTTATCGCGGGTCCAGTGAGGGAATCTGACAGGGAGTTGTCAGTATAGTCAGTCAATGAGTGATTTAAATGTAGGTGCAAACGACACTTAATGCGCTCTAATAGTACAGGTTGTTGCATGTGTAGGTAGCATGAGTCTCACACTGATGTGCCATACTGCGGCATGAGCCGGAACAATTAGAGTAGCTGCGGAAACATCTGTCAGAATACAGGATTAGATTTAGGCCAGTCAGGTAATGGGGCTCCCAGATAGGAAATTGGACATGTTACAGAGAAACTAATTGTCTGCGAGCGCTCATAAAGCCTTGCTACTCATTATGAACATTCTCAGTGTGTCAAGCTATGCCGTGCTTGGTCCTTTTAAATTTGACGGAACAGCACCTGGAGAGTCTTGAATTTGATGTTTAAGGAGCATGTTGCAACATTTCTTTTTTTTACTTCAAATCTCATTAAGTTGATGGGTCTCTTACGATCAAGGAAAAGGCTCTACGGTTGACATGTTTCATCCCTATTGTAGTCCTGCCACTTGACTTTGAAATGAAAGTCTGTACATGTTATGTTGGTGAAATGAATCTTGAATTGTCAATTAGCCTGCTTGATGTAATTTCTAAGGAAGAAAAAAATCTCCATGTCCTCTTGCATGCATAAACTAAAATCTTGTTTTGTATATTTATTATTAAACAATTTCATTGAATAAACGACAATGTAATGCTATCAAACGTTTCTTATCCTGAAAGATAACGTGTAAGACTGAATTATGATGTATAACAAGAGTCAAACACAACTAGGTTTGCAAAGGGGCGGAAAGTTTCCATGGGAAGTTAAGCTGTGGAATTTTGGAAATATTCGATGCAAAATTAAACACAAAACATGACATTTCAACAGAATTATTTTTTTAAGTAAAACGGAACAAGTTTTAATTATTCTATTGAACAATTATTTGTTTCATTGAAGAACGAAAACAGGAATGTTGAGTTAAATATTACTCATCCCCCCCAACCCCACTCATTAAAAAATGAACAAAAATGCAACCCCATCCAAAAATCCCCACAAAGTCCCATTCAAAATGTTGAATGAAAAGAGCCCCTCTCCCTCCAAAAAGTTCCATCAAACAAAAGCAAATCTTCCTTCAAGCAATCCTCTGCATTTTTGCTTAAACCCTTTCAGTTAATGGGCTCTTCCTAGGCCTCATCAACATCCAACAACATGTCCTCTTCAGTGTCACTGTCCAGCCTTGTTGAGGATGGCTCTGTGTCAGGTTCAAAGAGCCTTAGGTTTGCCCAAATGCCAACCAGTTTTTCCACTCTCACATTTGTTAGCCTGTTGCGAACCTTTGTGTGGTCTCAATAGCCATGCAGTAAGCAGTGGACGGCATGGATATGCCATTCAAGTACACTTGAATGGCATCTGTTTGTTTTAGTCAAGATTAGGGATGGGTATCGTTAGGATTTTATCGATACCGGTACTGCTTATCGGTATCGGTATTTTTCGATACTCTTATCGATACTTTTCAATAATTTGGTGCTCAAAATTATAGACATGAATACAAGATGTGAAGATTAAACAGTCATTTTATTGTAATTTTCTTGCAGAAGTAACTGTATAACTTATACATTAGCTTCTCAGAAGCAGACAAAAATAAATAAAATAACTTAAAGGGGCCTGGCTCGCCCTATCATGCTTTTTGGGGTTTTCCCTCGGACAGAGGATGAAAAGAGGCCTTTTTTTGGTTTATCTTCATCCAGACATTTCAAACTGACAACCTAGCTCGACAAGAGATCCTTAACCATTGTCCTACAGTGACATCATGCAAAACTGTGATATGAAGACATTGGTAAAAAGGCTAAGATGACAAAAAGATAAAGGCGAGTGCGTATATTATTCTGGATTGTACTTTTAAATCATCACAAAATAAATGATGTGCTGAACTGAAACACGTCAAAATATGTCTGAAGGTTTAAACATAGAACAAAGTATTTGAGCTTAAAATATGTCAATTCCTTGAAAACGACCAACAATTGCTGAACCATACATTGAAACGTTGACCTTTAACGTGTTAGGCCCCAAGCCTGTTTTTCGAAAATGACATTCTCAGAACAAATGACCATATCTTCCCTTCTAAAAGGGTTAAATTAATCTTTTTTCTCAAAGTAATGATACACCTGTGAGTTGGATGTAGAAAAGTCTGAATCAATATAGATGTTTTTTATTTTAAAGAAAATTCAGATTGAACATGGATAAAAAAACTGTAAATTATAGTGTCCGTACAATATTTTGTACTTATAGTGAAAACTAACCTTGGATGATTGGTTAGTAGACTAAAAGCTTTAGGAATCCAAAGTACAATATATAATAAGTACCCTGTATCAAGATTGATGCAAAACAAGTGATATTTGACCTTTTTAGAGAGATTTAGCAAAAAAAACCTCTTCTATGGCCATTTGGGTGGATTTGACCTATCTCTGGCCCCCCTTGCTTGATTTTGACATGTGCCATCTCTTCCTGACCGTAAGAGCCCATAGACTCATGTTAAAAAATAAAGCTTGCGTCTTTGCACATGCAATCATGTTGCATGCAATCTTGTTGCATGCAATTTTGTTGCAGAGCGTAGGAATATCCCTGCTCTGACTTCTAGAAACGGATAGCAGTTTTATTGCTTATAGATTATCAGAACATTTCAAAGGGGACAGTCACATTGGATATTAACCTATGGATTAACTACACCATCGTTTTTATCGTTTTAATGCCATTGAAGACCAGTTTTGACCAAGGAGCCATGTTAGCGGTTGTGGCTACCTTGCGCCACATGTTTTGATGTACGTTTTTGTTGACAACATCGTGAGTTTGTATCTTTCAGTGTTGAGGTGGGCACCGTTAGATTCTGTGTCTTTACGATCATAAACGATGTGTTGGATGTGCACCTAGGATAAGTAATGAGGGAGCTAGGAGTGATTTTCGGTGCAGTAATAGGTTAGCATTTTTTGCTCGGGCTAATTCAGAGGGTCAGTGTTAGCATTGTGTGAAAAGATCTGTTAAATTTGTTTTTTTCCGTTATATGGATATAAAACATTCATAGTTTATTCAATATTAAGGTTCCTTAGACGTTGTTTTCTGCAAATCACGCGATTTCGGCCCCGGAACCGGGTCCGTGGGGCTTAAGAGGTTAACAACATTTAAATGCAGTTTTCCAATTCACAATGACATCTGTAAGTTTAACTGGTTTATAAAGCATTCAATGAAAGGCCAAATTATTATAGGTGTAGGAGCTCACATTAATACACTGTCAGTGTTAATAAACTAAAAAAAGACAAGTCGATGTGCCTGCAAGACTTCACTCAGGTGAACAAAACATATTGGAAAGTTTCCATCTTTGAAAATTCCCGAAATGTTGCAACCCTAAACACAACCACTGACTGTTGGTACTCAAAATCTTCTCATTGAGTTGTAAGGTGTAGGCTTCAGACGCTCTTCTTTTTAAAGTATTTTTTATGCATTTCTGTAAATTCTAAGTAATTGTGAAGGGTGGGAAAAAAGTATTCTTTAAAATAAAATGTATTCGCATGATTATTATTATTTTTTGCTGGCACAAAAAGTGAACAAATAACATCTGCACATTGGTGTCCCCGTTATTGTATTGAAATGTAAATATCTGCCATCTCTCGCATGATATTTATTTATTAAGTGAAAGCACATTGTTTTCTCATGTTGAGGTTGTACCAGCATTGATGTAGTGGAGACAGTTTTACAGCAAATGGATTTGTTTCTTTACAGAATCATCTGACGAGGATGAGGCCTCTGGTGACGAAGCTCTTCGTGATGACGAGGACTCTGATGTAAGTCACTCAGATCTTACAAGTGTCTATAAAGACTGTTAATGTTCATACCCAAACTGCAGACGGTTATCAGGCTGTGAATTTTAAAATGAGCACTAAGATTAATTTGTTGTGGTCCTTCTCAGAACTGGGAAGAGGACGAGGTGCTGGAGGAGAAGATGGAGGAGGAACAAGTGGACAAGGAAGAGGGCGACCCCGACATCAGGAGAGACTCCAAAGAGAACGGAGAGGAAGACATGGAGCACGGGAACGAGAGCGAAGAGGAGTGAGGCGCAGAACAAGAAACACACGATCATACACAAACGGACCTGAAAGCGTTATATATATACTTTCATTTTATTTTCTTCGATTTTATTATCTGAACCAAATGTGGTTTTACAAAAAAAAAATCAAGGGGCACGTGGTGTTGCAACGTGGGTGGCCCAGACACCCAGCCCCCTTCCACCTCCCTGTCTTTTCATCAGAGGAACAGATGCAGCAGAAACATTCTGCAGAATGATAATTGATGAAAGTTCCCTCAGTCTGCATCCCAGCTCTGACACCTTAGCGTTCATAGAGACGGAAAATATAATTTCCCGGCGTTCCATTTTGCCTAAACTGCATTCCAAATTTTATGTTATGTATTAAATAGCTATTAGGGTATATTGAATGAGCAGCTTTACAGTAGAAAATACGGATGTGTTGATTCTAAGAAGTCTGGAACCCGCCTTACTGACTCGAACGCAGCGCAGGGTGCAGCTGGGATGCAGGCTGTTTGTTGTACAGAAGACTGCTACATCATGTCCCCACACAATGTAAATCTGTATGTACAGTGAAGTGTTTGTACGAGCTCTTCCCTCTACACTTAACCCCCCTCCCCAGAAATGCTTGGGATTAAATGAACTCCTGTAAAGTCTCTTGTTTATTTTTTTAATTCCGGATTTGTTGCAGCATCTTGTTTTAAATTTGTCTGTAACTTTGTACGTATGATACCCGGGCATGTCCACTGCCCTGGACCCTTAGTCAGTGACGGCAAAGTAAAAGAAAATGTGAACGTGTGAAAATAAATGGGTAAATAAATGGGTTTTCAAACGGCTCGCTCTGTCTGATGAAGTGGTGGGGTGGCTTCAGTGAGAGGTAAAATAATCTATTCTGATTTGTTTGGGGTTTTAACTTTCTCCAGTGTGTTGTATAGGTGTTTGCATTTAAATGGTCTGCAAAGGTTTAAATCCAGAGTGAAACTTCTCCATTGGAACCTCAGGGATGCAAACTTGTCACCTTTTGGTGAAATTTGCCGTTTTGAATCCAAAACAGGTCATGTGTGTGATTCATGTAGATCTGCAATACAAATATTTTTGGGGTATGGGGGGCATCTGGGACCCGGAGTAATCTGCGGCCGCGGGCTGTTATGTGCCATCATGACACGCATGGTGTTTTTTTAATATACTATAATGAAGCCCGAGCTGTGTGCTCGAGTCTTTCTGCTCATGGATGTATAATAAGGCTCTGCTGCTCCGCGATGATGGTCTAGCTTAAGCAGCTACATTACCTACGGGTGCGTTTGGCTAGAGTGATAGGCTAAGGGGTGGGAAACCTAAAAGCAGTTGACCAATCACAACAGCCGTTCAGCCAACCAATCTGAGCAGGCTGGGCTCTGGTTTCAGACAGAGGGTGAAAAGAGGTGCTGCAGCACAGGCAGTATGAGAAAAATAAAGAGCTTTTTGAACATTAAAGCATGGAGACACGTCACAGTAGAGACACAACATACAAATAAGAACCTGAAAATGAGCTAAATAGGGCCCTTTTAAAAGTAATTCAGTCTGCCTGTTAAATGCGTAGGAATAACCAAGTGAAATTGCTTGCTTTTATTCACATGCAGTAGGTGATATGGATACACATCTAGTGTAATTTAATTGTATTGTTGTATTGATATATTTTGTGGCAGTATATTTTCCGACGTTAAAATCAAATAATGTACACGCACCTAATGGTACCCAGTAAATTACAGGGATTAACGGTTGATACCTTTATATTGTCTCACAGTATATTGTCCAAGCTTGCTAAGACTCCCATAAGATTTCAATAACAATTTTTCCTGAGCTGTAAACATGCAGCAAGAACATAAGACTTGCCTCAGTTGGGAACAATCTGTTGTCTTCCATTGACGTATTTTCTTTGTAAACCCAAAAAGAAACAGTTTGGGAACTACAATTGCCCAAGTAAATGACTTCAAATGATTTGAAATGAGCGTCAGTAAAAGCTCAGTGTAATCAGCACTGCTGTGTTAAACATTGCTCTTTAAATTGGGGCATCAAAATGTCTGCTTTGAAAAAAGTCTATTATTGGTGGGAGTAGATAAAGAGTATTACATACAGGGGTTTAAGATGAGACTCTACAGGCAAAAACATTAAAAAAACAAACGGGCTATTTTGCTTTCAGACTAGTGAAAAGAGAACATCCAAAATATACTTTGAGGGGTTTAATTTACTACACTTTGCTTTTGTGTGGCTGTAGATTTCTAAAAAAATGACCAAAAGTTAGAATTAAATTCCTAGTTCAAATAATATGTAATAAAATGATTGTCTTGATGTAAGTAATAAACTGGGGAAGTTGTATAGTGGTCTATTAGTTATATTTTTGCTATTCCTCTGGTGTCTTGTACAATGTATGGAATTGTACAATACACCTGCAGAACAGTAGAGGCTGGTTTCCTCATAAGGAGAAAACTACACATCAGTAGCACTTAGACCAAATTCTCCGGTTTTACATCTATATTCTGAAGGTTGTCACTGGGTGGTTTGTTCATAGCCTGAGTTATGGAACATTTAGTCCTGAAGACATGGCTGGAATTTATTTTTATTTTGAAAAGGCTTCTGACGTTATTTTCAGATTTATGGGGTGATAAAAAGAGGTATCCAAAATTACCTGTGGAAAAACCTTTGACTCTAAAATCTCAACAAAACATGTCTTTATCGAACGTTCAGATTTCCGTACTGGAAATGCACATAAATACAACTCCTCGTTTAATTATTAAACAATAAATTGAGTACACTTACCAATAAAGTAATGAAAAATAATTTTCTTAATGTAAGGGTAACTTCAAATCATCATTTTGTTGTAGTTGACTTTGTTTGTGTTCACGTCTGCCTTACAATTTTACCTCGTAAGTTCTTGTTAACGTACCTGTCTGTACAATATCAGAATTTAATTTGGAAAATTGAGTGAATTTATGCCCGGTAGGGGAAGAGGACATTTTTCAGTCCTGCAGCACCACTTTGTGATTAAGCTTGACAAGACGGGTGGGAAGCTCCGCATGCCAAGCAAAGTGCCTCTCCGGTTCTGTCCATTGTATACAGTGTCGACTATCCATCATGCACTCACCTGCTGATCCTAGTTATTCTCTTGAGGACCCTGGGCTGCATACCAACCATCAAATTCTGCTACACAGAATACGGGAAAGTGCACTAATGTCTTGGACATCTTTTCGCGTTAAGTAGCACTTGTTTACTCAGAAAGCAATCTTTGACATGAGTGAAGGGCATGTATGACTGAGCTTTGATTTAAACAGAAAATAGCTGTTTCTCTGCTGCTCACATCCAGGCTTTCTACAGTGCACACAGCGTCATCCATGATGGAGGCATACATTCTTGCTACTCTAGTGGAGGTCCACAACTGTGAGAAGAAGACTTGTTGTTCAGTTAATAATTATCTACTCACTTCTAACAATAGTAGAGACAGGAAACCAGGGACATCAGGGTTATTTCCATTAAATTCAGTTTAATAAAGAAAGGTTGGCAATTACACAAAGGAGTAGGTCTTGTTCAATATGGATACCCACGGTGTCAGCCAAGGACGTGCACATGTACGGGCTAATGTTGCCCGGGCAACGGCCCGTTTGGCCATTTTGGCTGACCTGCCCCTCTGGAGAGAGCGAGAGTTTCTTTTTCTTTTTTCTGTTGATGATACATGATAAGCCCACAATTAATATTGTAGCGTCTCGCTGCGGGAAACACACTTTTTCAGCGCTGTCATCTGCCGGTGCGTTAAGACCACCTCAGTGTCGGATTTTGGAAACCTGATTTTGAGTTGTCTCATCATGGCAGTTAGGGTATAAGGGACAAACCAGGGGACTTTACTTCCTCTTGATACCGTCGGTTATTTACAAAAAAACACCGAAATATACTTGTTGCTGTGCTTCTGTCTTTCTGTGTCTTTTCATCTGTAAACTCCCTCAACGCGCCGTTCGCTCTCTTTTCTTGATTGCCCTCTCACGTGTGAACAGTTCACTGTCCCGCTTCATTGTAGGATTTCTGCCTTGTCTCTCCCACTTTAGTTTGACCATCTCTGTTACTAAGTTATGGAATACTAAATAAATAATTAGATACCTTACCGTTACTGCGCTCATAAAGAATGATAAGAATAAGAATAATGCGTATTGAACTGGTTTAATTAGTTAGTTTATTTAAGGTAATTAGTTAGAGGCCCTATTGTATCAGTATGTCTGGACTGCACAGCAGTTACAATGGTCAAACTACATTAGAACAGAATTGTCCCCATTTTGTCTTTAATAGTTACTAACATTAGATATTTTAATGAGATATGGACAGCAAAACAACATTTTCCCTGGTTTTCATTTTTAAAATCAAGTCACCGAATGCAAGTAGTCGCCTTAGCTTATTCTGATGTGAATTACTGTTCAATTTAGTTGATGTAATAATCGTTTGGTTTATTTTACATTAAAAACAAGTTACAATTTTCAAAAGGTCTTGTGTTTTTTTTCGGGGGGAGGCCCTTTTTCCAGTTTAGAGCAATAGCACCTCTTTGAGTTATCTTAATTAACCCTAACAAACGAGATCTCGCCATGGTCCTACGACCCTGCTTATCAACTCGGTAAATCAAGCCAGGGTTTCTTTCTCCAGCTGAGAGCGTGAAAGGGGGCGGGGTTAGCTACATTTGACAAATCACAAACAGGGACAAGTGTCCTGACAGCGCAGCGTCATACTTCATTAATGAAAAGTAAACTAATATTAGACAAATATGAACTTTAACCATCCATGACTTAAACATATAATCCAGGATATAAGCCACATAGTTGCACCTGCAAGGTGAATATAGAACAACTGTTAACTGTTAACAGTTTTATGATATCACTGCCCTGAGTGGATCTGACTTTAATTACATTTGAGTTGAGTGTTTCGTCAACCTAATGTGTTGCTTAAAATAATACTTCTGCATACAATATGTGACACTGTAAGTGTTGCAAACTGCAAACAAAAGTAACACTTTTGTTTGTGCGAAACCGCTCAATGAACTACATCTCCCGTCTCGCACCAACACCAAGACGGCCGTCACGCTGGCACATTTCACTTCTTTCTTTCAGAATGAGGGGAAAAGTATTGAAAGAGGTGAAAATCACTACAAGTCTGGGCATGTTGAGAGCTGTACATACACACAAGTGGAGTTAGTCGGTTCCGTAAGAGCCAGCATGCAGGACCGGGATTCTGGGATTTGTAGTCTTTCTAGTTGCATATTTTTCATAGTCTTATATTTCAACAGTTTTACGACAAACTGACTTTTTTGACATGGAAATAATTGTTTAAGATTGACAAACATCATAAGTGCAATTCATGCCACATTTCAAACGGGATCGAAAGATACGTTTTCTCTCCCCATTGACTTCAATACATAATTTTTCCGAAATAAGGTCCCATGGGTCGGAAGTAGATGGGCGGGACTTCGCCTCTCTATGACTTGATAGATTTAAACTCCGCACACTGAGCTCTGATTGGTCAGCAGGCGGTGCTTTCACTGAGTTGATCTCTTTTCTATCCTCCTGGGACCCAGCCCATTGAAAATGTCCACTGTAGTGGACATTTTGTTAACATGCATCTCCTTTTACTCTTTTGAGCTACTCTATCAATCCCTGATGTACTGTACAGAGGACATCCTGGTATTTCCAGTGATATGTCATTGGTTAAAATTGCATGCTGGGAAGTTCCTCTTTCTTTTCATCCATAATGGCTGGCATACGAAAAACAAAATTGTATAGAAGCAGGAGGAGAAGTCAAATATTGTTGAATAATTGTCATTTTTACAATGAAAATCATATATGTTCTTGTTTATTAACATGTGAGGAACTATATAATTAGTTCTGAAAGTAATTAAATAATTCAAATGTTCAAATAACAGCTCTTTTATAAATGTCCATTCTAGTGGACGTCAGGACTATCTTCATGGACTTTATGACTCAATATTGTTGCAGGAGACGGAACTGAAGCAGACATTTTCTGTACCAGATAGTTCAGGGAGATTAAGATTTAGAGCTCTCAGATGATGAGAGAGATGAGGCTTTCACACCTGGGATAGAAGAGGGTCAAGAAGAAGGGGGGGAAAGATGCAGGATGCTCCATGAGCGCACAGATAGATACATAGAGACAGATAGGGACGAGCTGGAAAGACATGGCCCCCTGTGGGCCAAGAGTAGCACGTATGTCTTATTGTTGTTTTTATTTTAAGTGGAGCCTTGAAAAATGAGAGTTGCCTCAGGAATGCAAGCTTTGTTTCTATGAGCAGGTCAAATGGAGAACACATCCATCAAACTAGTCAAGATGACCCTACAGCCCGTGCTGACTGGAGTCAATGAGGTACTTTCCCACTACGTCGACTACAAAGTCTTTGAAGATCTGGAAAGATTCACCAAAAAACAAGCTAGTTTTGTATTGACCAAATAAACAGCAATTTTCAGATCAATTACTTATTCATGTTTTAAATAAAGGTGAATGTATTATTGTATTAATATCACTCTATAACCATAATACGTTATATAGTCCATCTGTTAATTTTGGCTGTCTTTTCAAACTAATATGGTCCCGACCTCCTCTACAGTGGACATACTGTAACATTTTAAAATAAAATAAAATGAAAAAAGTCTAAATTGCAAGATGTTTTTTTAACCCTAAATAGGTAGGAAATCACCAAAAAAAGGAAATTGGAAGACACTTTTTTTCCTCGGGTCCCATGCCGGAAGCGGGTAGCGTCAGGTAAACAAATTATTTAGCCTTCCCAAACCTGAGCCTCACGCGCCGCCTATGGCCAGTAGCTATAGCTTTAGCTAATATGGCGCTATTAAAAACCATTGCAGATATGCACTTCCTCTTCTCGATATTGGCTGTTTAGCAGCATACAACCATAGCTTGCTCAAACATGACGTGTAGGACTACGAAAACATGAATGCTTCGATATAAAAGTATTGTTGTCATCTATTTACAAGCTAATTTGGCGCAAATTATAAAGCTAGACCTTCATCAAACAAAATACGATGGGTTTCCGATAATACGTTCCGGTCAATGCGTTTTTACTTTTCTGCTCTCAACATGGGCAGTTTAGCTGCATACAACCAAAACCTGCTCAAACGTGATCAATACTTCTCAGTCAGACTACAAAAGAGGTTGCTTCGAATACTAAAATCATGTCTTGTTGCACATAAATTCTGCGTTCCTATGCAGAGATTATCTTCACTTTGACTCAACGTATTTTTTATACAACCCACTGGTCAATTTCTTCCTGCATCCGTAAACCCCTCACTGGCATTTGTCAAGCCTAATTTGGATAAGATGGCATTTCATCTTGGTGCAAATCACCATGGGACTTGACAGATTTACTGGGTAGTTGCCACATTTTCTTTGACCTTGGACACACCCCGGGGGTCTCTAAGATCAGGGGAGCTTTATAATGTATTGATTAAAGCACCCAAGAGAGACGTTACCCTGTTATGGTATTGACCACCTCCTGGCCTGTATAACTGTAGATAGAGAGAAGAGATGTTGGCTCATTAACAGGGCTCCCGGGTTAAACTGAGGTTAGACAAGTTCAGCCGAGGAAAGCAAAAGAATGTCGCTTTTCTCCAAATGATCTGGGATGACTGTTTGCCCGGAGTCACCAGGATCCGTGATTAACCATTCATGAACTCTTGTATAAAATGTCAGTGTTCCACTAAAGTAATTTTTTAAACAACACCAGACTTTTTGCACATTGAATAATGCATTTATGAGTGTGAATGCATAATGAACAGCATGCATAATTAAATGCGCGACTACAATAGTTCAAACTTTTCAACAGTGCAATGTTTTAAAGCAGGCACGATTTGTCATCACATTTTACCTCAGTGTGACAGAGCTGAGCGGGACATCTTGACCTGAAACTGAGGGTATGTATAGAAAGTAAAAACAGTGTAATTCCAAACAATCTGGATGAGTTAAATCCAGTAACCTTTGAACAAAGCAACGGATGTTCATTCTTACACTTGAGCTGATAAATTGCATGCAGGTATGGCAATAAAGAGTGAGACTAATATATTAGAAAACATTTAGAAAAGGATAGAAAGTTTGAGTATATGAAAATAAACCAAACTGAATGGATGAATGTAAATATTTTTAAACTTTGATTTTGGCGGGAAAATGTGTGGCAGAGACAATGCTCATCAATTAAATTGCACTGTGATGATGGTGGTTGATAATTCAGATCACATGGATGGATTCAACAGCAAGGGGACCTCAAATAACAATCAGTTGATGTGCTTCTACCAAACCTGTTTTTGATCCAATCCACAATGTGTACAATTTTTCTATTTATGACTCAGAAGAACAAAGTTATACAATATTTTATTACATTTTTTGCCATCACGTCTGCCAAAAGCAGTTGTGTCTACTCATACACAATTGCTTTTGGTATTGTTTTGTTACAAGGACCATTTGATGCATTGAACATTGGCTTAGAGTAGCGGTTCCCAACCTTTTTCAACTCAGGGCCCACATTCAACCATAAACAATACGGAGGCTAAATAATGTTCTGATTGGTCAATTCAGAACATGTGACACGTTGTAAATCCAGTAGAACAGACCTGTAATGACCGTTGCTAAGGAGGATCAAGAAAGATAAAGGAAAGCTAGGTTAAAATAAAAAAAATCGGAATAATGAAAATGTTTCCACACAAATCGTGTTTTGCAAATCATTTGGCGGCAAATAATAAATACAATTATTCTTCTGGCTAAAATACATATTTTTAAAAGGAGTAATCTTTATGTAAAGGTGGGGTAGGTAATTTTAGAGAAACCAGAATGCGCTAGAATTTCAAAATACACAACCGGAAAACATCTGCCACTTCCTTACAGAGCCCCTCCTCCAACACACACGAACGCGCACATGACCAATGAGGGCACGAGATAAGTTTGAGCAGCACAGATGGAAGGCTGACAGGCAGGTAGGCCATCCAGTTACTTTAGCCGGGCCGGCTCAGATGATTGGTCGTGCTTTTTACAGTACTACGGCTTCCACAGATGACATTTTTGTATGAATTTTTTGTCAAAGCACTTAAGATATTCATTGCTATCGGGATGTTAAGAAAATTCCATGGAATATAACAAAAAGTGTCAAGATGTTTGAAGAGTAGATTAAAAATACTATTTATTTTGGAAAAAAGTATTGCCACAAAAAATCAAAGGGTGGCTCAACACGCCATGAAATGGGAAATAATTAGCTCTAACGAAGAGTGGGATTAAAGGAACAATAAATATGCTTGACATGTTGTGTTTTTGGTGGTTTTTGGTTGTCAACCTATTTTTGTTTGTGAAATGTTGAAGTGATCCTACTGACTGTATCTTTATTTCTTCTGTTTTTGTTTTTGTCTGAGATGGGAATGTCATCTCCTATATGTTATTGTTGTGTCCATGTTTGTGTCTTTAGCCTGTACAAAATAAAAAAATTAAACATTTTAATTAAAAAAAAAATATTTGGCAGACCACTTGCAAGGGCCACTGGTTGGGAACCACTCGCTTAGAGTTTCATACCTCTTCAGGGTTACCTGTTCATTGTGTTGTGTCATTGTTTTTCTTCAATTCGGTGGGCGATGGCCGAACGGCAAGCTTTTGCGTGAGTATCCCTTTCCACCAAATGCTGCGCTCTAGATTTGAATGATTTAAACTTTGACCTTGGTTGTTGCTAACCATTGAAAAGGCAGCTGTGTGCGATGTAGCCAAAGTCTAAGGCTGCGGCCACACGAGGACGAAAACGGCTAAACGCATAGGATTAACGCAAACGCAATCGCAAACAAGCTTCCGTCCACACGCAATAGTTATCCGGATAGTGTCTGTCTACACGAGACCGCTCCGTTTAGCTCCAACCGCTGGAGAAGCTGCAGTACATATGCAGGAGCCTGTACGTGGCGCTGTAACTTCCTCCACAAAAGCAGCGAAGAAGCATGGTTGTCATGGTTGCCCTTCTGTTTATTCTCCGCGGTGGGGGCCGAGGGAACCGGGCAGAGTTTTTCGCCAGTCAACGTGTATTAAAGTTTAAATCTTCCGGACAAAATTATAAAAGTGCCGGTCAAAGGTCTTCTTTGTTATTTATTGAGCTTTAAAACAAATGAATAACGACTCTATATAATATAATAATAAAATACACGGAGCCTCTCTTTTTCCTCCCTCTCTTCGGACAGCGTCAGAGTCTGTCTCATGCAGCAGCTCATCCAGTAATCAGTGACCCGGCCGACTGTAAAAATAAACATATTTATAACTAGTTTAGGTAGTTTGAGAGGTAATTAAAATAGCTAAGGGTGATGATCTGACTTGAAGTGTGTGTTTTGCTGCAGCGGGAGGAGCTGCAGGTGAGCAGAGCTGCGTGTCTCCGTCCTGTCAGATTAGACTTCACTCGCGAGAGAAAGATAAATAATCTGAATTCAGGGTGCAGTTTACTTTGACGTGGGGGTGAGCAGCAGAGGTGGGGAGAGGCAGGGCTATTGCCTCATCCTTATTGCTGTAGATGTTGCACAAACAACTGTAGCATGGTCAATAGCGTCCGAAGCACGATAGCAACTCTGCGATCCGCCATTGTTGTTGTTGTTTGTGGCGAAACACTTCAGCAATGGCGCGGGGTAAGCGGAGGTGAGCAGAAGAGGTGGGGAGAGGCGGGGCTATTGCGCAATCACTATCAGTGATCTGAAAATGTTCGGATAGGGCGTACACACGGAGCCGTTTGACCCCCCCAGAGAGTTGCGTATGCCTTTCTATCCACCTTGGGACCCGTATCGTTTCCTCAGTCGTTTAGTGCCGTATTCGGTCGTCCTTGTGTGGCCGAACGGTCTATATGACACTAAACAGTAACGCAAATGACCAAATTCGTCCTCGTGTGGCCGCAGCCTAATGCTGTAAGGAAAAACACCTGCAACCAGCCATTAAGACCATGCATGTAATGCGGGTAGTAATATATTCGGTGAAAAGTAGGGTCATTTTTGTATAGACTTCTCTACAAATGGATTCCTTTTTGCAAATAATTCCAGTTTAAGTCACTTCCCATTGGATTCCCCTTTCAGACACAAATGATGCTACCTGATTTGCGTGTCTCTTACTGCTTTAAGTGGTCTTCTTTAAAACCTGAAGTGCACCTTTTATCTTACTGACTCTGCACTCAAGATGATATATGGCCTCTGTTATTTCATATTTGCTTTTCATCTTTTTTGGTGGCAGCAGTTGATACATTTTGTGAAATGCAGGTAAAAAAACATAGAGCTCAATTAATTTGAGAGCTGGGTTCAGTGTAGGCACAATAAATATAAAGAGTGGTGTGCACACTAGAGATGGCATAATCTGTTTCTGGTCATAGTGTGTGAAAACCCCTTTATGTACCTTGCAGTAAATACTTCCAACTTTTACTGAATATATTTGTGCTTTGGTTTCACTGCCTATCTTAAACCAAAACGCTAGGAGTCTCTGTCCGCAGTACAGTATGTGCTTCAATTTTCCTCAACAACCGTTAATCTAATCGACTTTGCACTTGGTGGTTGTATTGCTGAAGAAAAGCAGTGTCGAGTGTGAGCCCTTGATATGGGTTATATGTGTATTTGTAGTGTGTTATGTTCACTATGTTTAAGTAGTGTATTGAACTCTCTTTCTGTCCCACACTACAATAGAATGCTGCAGGACAGTCATTTTATTCGTAGGGCAACAGCAAATAAAGACTTTATGATACTTACGCGTTTTGTTCAGCAATACAATTTTCACAAATTATTCTCGGAGGCGTTTATTTAATGACCAGAAGTGAAAAGCTAATGTTAAGTTATAAACAAACGACACCACGGTCGCTCGTCAACACCGAGCTAAAGACTAAGCTAAAGGCTGAGGGACTGGTGTTTGGTGTGATGTCGTTTGATGAAGAAATCGGAAACAATACCGAAGGGGAAAAAAACTGTGCGCTATTCTTTTTTTGTGTGCTCTTTTCTTTTTATTGTATTTTTTTTCAGAAAAATAAAAACATACATACCGTACTTTTCGGACTATAAGCCGCGACTTTTTCCCCCATTTTTCTTGTACAGCTAACGGCCACTAGGGAACCTCCTAAATCCATGGATTTTACAGGTAAAATTAACCACCTTTAACACTATGGGCTCTATGACCGGTCCGCGCCCGCCACCTTTAAGCGGCGGGCTCCAGCAGGAAAAGCTGGAGGCCGGAAAAGAGTGAGACAGGTAGCGCGCCAAAGTAAAAGTGAAACCGAGAGACAGAACGAGAGTAAGACAGACGGACAATTTAGCTGCTGCGGCTTATATGCAGGTGCGCTTTATAGTCCGAAAAGTACGGTACATACATACTAAAGTAACGTGTTATAGCAGAAAGTTTAATACAGCGTATATTTCTGGTATATTCATTTTTATGTCACCTGATATATAGGATGTGTGTTAAACTTATATATATTCCTAAAATGATGTCCCATTTTAAATAGAAGTAGATTAGCGCAAATGGTCTTTTCTTCCACTTTTGTGTTATAATCAAAAGGTGTTTTTTTGGCTATTTGTGAGTAGGTAAGGTACAGTACAACCTGTGATTTCTGCCTTGAGTAAAATGGTTATCCGTTGATAAGTATTTTTCAGAAAGTCATTTTGGGCTTTCAAGGGCGGAACTCAGTAGGTTATCTGTAAGAGTTTTTTGTATGATCTGGAAACTTAAATTAATAAAAGGAGGAATATTATGTCAATTCTTGGACCTTCTCAATATAACTATACTTTAATTACAGTTTCCAGATGTTAGAAGAGGCCATGAGACGATTGGGTCACACACAAGTTAGAGAGACAATTGTCACGATCTGTCTTTATGGTGTTTTGTCTTGTCTATATCTGTTTTTGGTTTTCTGTCTGCGTTGTGTTTTGTCTTGTTTAGATCTGTCTGTGGTTCCCTGTCGTTAGTTTCCCTGGTGTCTGATTACCCGATTGTGTTCACCTGTGGCCCCTGTGTTTTCTCCTCCCTCCTCACCTGTGTCTTGTTTGTGTGATTAGTCTTGTGTGTATTTAAGTTCTGGTATTTCAACACACCGTAACATTACGAACCGACCACAAATGGACCCAGCGGATGATCCATGGGAGGTTGAATTACAGCATTTAACCTTCTATCTGGCTTGCTGCTTCGATTGGTAGAAGGGAGCGTCCAGTGTTCAGCAGAAGAGGGCCGCTCTGGTAGAGGCGCTCCGGTTGGCAGCAGAGAAACCATGTTTTGTTGAGTTCTTACCTGACTGGATTTTGGACTTCCTTCAAGCATGTGATTCCCGGCCTGCTAGCCCTAGGCATGCTAGCTCCATGTCTCCCAATTCCCAATCTGGCACCATACGCCTTGGTGGGTTCCGCCTGAAGTCAACCCGTGCTTCTGCCCCAGTTCCTGCTCCTGTCCAGGAGTCGTATTCCGGAACTCGTCTGGCTTATGGAGGTCCACGGAGTATTCAGGCGGCTGCTAAGAGGAGTCGTCGCAAGGCCAGGCTAGCAGCCCGAGCCCCAACAGCCATGGTTCCGGCTCCAGTGCCGGCCCCAGCAGCCATGGTTCCGGCTCCAGTACAGGCCCCAGAAGCCATGGTTCCAGCCCCAGCAGCCATGGTTCCAGCCCCAGTTCTGGCCCCAGCAGCCATGGTTCCAGCCTCAGTCCTGGCCCCAACAGCCATGGTTTCGACTCCAGCCCCTCGTCTCCGGCCGACGCCAGCTCCCCGTGTCCTGTCGGCGTACCGTCCGACTCCAGCACCTTGTCTCCTGCTGGCTCTCCAGCCGACGCCAGCTCCCCGAGTCCTGTCAGCATTCCGGCCGACTCCAGCACCTCGTCTCCTGCTGGCTCTCCAGCCGACGCCAGCTCTCCGAGTCCTGTCAGCATACCGGCCGACTCCAGCACCTCGTCTCCTGCTGGCTCTCCAGCCGACGCCAGCTCCCCGAGTCCTGTCGGCGTACCGGCCGACTCCAGCACCTCGTCTCCTGCTGGCTCTCCAGCCGACGCCAGCTCCCCGAGTCCTGTCGGCGTACCGGCCGACTCCAGCACCTCGTCTCCTGCTGGCTCTCCAGCCGACGCCAGCTCCCCGTGTCCTGTCGGCGTACCGACCGACACAAGTCCCCTCTCAGGTCCCCTGTCGAGTTCCCTCTCCAGTTCCCTCTCCAGTTCCCTCTCATGTACCCTCTCCAGTTCCCACTCCAGTTCCCTCTCAGGTACCCTCTCGAGTTCCCTCTCGAGTCCCCTCTCAAGTCCCCTCTCGAGTCCCCTCTCGAGTTCCCTCTCGAGCTCCCTCTCGAGTCTCCTCTGGAGTTCCCTCTCGAGTCCCCTCTCGAGTCATCTCTCAAGTTTCCTCTCCAGTTCCCTCTCGAGTCTCCTCTCGAGTCTCTTTTCAAGACACCCCTCCAGTTCCCTCTCGAGTCCCCTGTCGAGTTCCCTCTCCGGTTCCCTCTCAGGTACCATCTCGAGTCCCTTCTCGAGTTCCATCTCGAGTCCCCTCTCCAGTCCCCTCTCGAGCTCCCTCTCGAGTCTCCTCTCCAGTCCCCTCTCGAGTCCCTGTTCAAGACACTTCTCAAGTCCCCTCTCGAGTTCCCTCTCGAGTCTCTTCTCAAGTTCCTTCTCGAGTCTCCTCTCGAGTCACCTCTCGAGTTCTCTCTCGAGTCCCCTCTCAAATCACCTCTCGAGTTACCTCTCAAGTTTCCTCTCGAGTTCCCTCTCTCGAGTTCCCACTCAAGTCCCTACTCAAGTACCGTTGGAGGTTCCGCTGGGGGTCCTGCCAACCCTTTGTCCTGTCCCGTTGGAGGTCCCGCCGTCTACTCTTCTGCCGGGGGTCCTGCCAGCTCCTTGTCCTGTCTCGTTGGAGGCTCCGCCGACTACTCTTCTGCCGGGGGTCCTGCCAACCCTATGTCCTGTCCCGTTGGAGGTCCCGCCGTCTACTCTCCTGCCGGGGGTCCTGCCAGTCCTGTGTCCTGTGCCGTTGGAGGCCCCGCCGACAACTCTCCTGCCGGGGGTCCTGCCAATCCTATGTCCTGTGCCGTTGGAGGCCCCGCCGACTACTCTCCTGCCGGGGGTCCTGCCAACCCTGTGTCCTGTCTCGTTGGAGGTCCCGCCGTCAACTCTCCTGCCTTGCCCCCGGGCCGTCCGCCCAAATTCCCCTTTTTGAACTCTGCTTTGCCCCCGGGCCGTCCGCCCGAGATCCCTTCCTGGTCCTCTGCTGTGCCCCTGGGTTGTCAGCCCAGACCCGTCCTCCGGACCCCCTCCACCCACCCTGGTGGCCCTAGTCTTGTGTGTATTTAAGTTCTGGTTTTTCTGTCTGTCTTTGTCAGTTCGTCTTGTGTCATGACTCATGACTAGTTCGTCGGTGAGTGTTCTGTTTTGGTCTTTGTTTATCACCTAGCCTTGAAATAAAAGAATTTTCACTTTATTCTGCATTTGGGTCCTGCCTGCTTCACACACCGTAACAACAATGGTCCTTCTGAGTTATCAATAGATGTATTCATTCTAAGTGAGCGGACTTCGAGGTAGTTCAGAGAAGGCCTTAGGGTATAAGAACAGTTAACCTTTGTTAGTTAACTAATCCTAAGGATGTCATTAGACGATGACGTTTAAACATATACAAGTATAGCTTTCAGTAAGAAAAACATGTGACATTTGTGTGATAGGCTACATGATAAAATGTGTGTGTGTGTGATCCCAGCTATACATTGGTTATCTGTTAACATCTCCTTGTAAGAAAATGGAGCGGAGTCAACGGCTGCTGACTCATTGCCTAGGGTTCGCCCAGAAGTGAAACCGGCCAATGGAGAACTACCAGCTCACGGTCTAGGGCTCGCCCAGAAGTGAAATCGCCAATAACAAATAGCTAGGGAGGAGCAACCAACACAACCCCTCCCCGCTTATGTGTTTAAATACTGTAACATTCTTACAGTCGGGGCTGTCTTCGATCAATCAATCAATCAATGTTTATTTATATAGCCCAATATCACAAATGTTACATTTGTCTCAGTGGTCTTCACAGTGTGTACAGAATATCAGTATGACAATACGACACCCTCTGTCCTTAGACCCTCACATCGTACAAGGAAAAACTTCCGGAGAAAACCCACAGTTTAAAGGGAAAAATGGGAGAAACCTCAGGGAGAGCAACAGAGGAGGGATCCCTCTCCCAGGATGGACAGACGTGCAATAGATGCCGTGTGTAAATTGAAAAGATGATACATTTGCAACATAGGTAGTCCAAATGTTTGGAAATGCATGTGTGTATAATAGGAAGATGAATCTACGAGGATATCCATCCAGGACCTATGATCCAGGATCACAGCCACGACTCAAGATCCAGGGCTCGCGATCCAGGACACAGGACCGCAGGATCATCCATGACTCCGGATCCCGGCGTATATAGACACCAAAAAGAAAGAAATTTGGGGAAACTGGGTTAATCGGAACATGAGAGTACACAGGTATAGACAGAGAGAAGGAAGAAGTAAGATGTCCCCCGACAAACTAAGCCTATATCAGCAAAACTAGGGGCTGAATCTAATCAGCCCTAACTATAAGCTTTATCAAAAAGGATGGTCTTAAGCGTCTTCTGACTAGTGTTAATTTCGTTGACTAAAACTATGACGAAATATGTTCGTCAACAACCTTTTTTTCCATGACGAAAACGAGACGATGACGAGACGGCACCGACGGCAGTAAACAATAACTGTAACGAAATCATCATGCAATATCGTTGACGAAAAGTGACGAGACGAAAATGTAGTTTACTAGATAAAAACTATGCCAAAATCTCTCTTTACTTTCGTTGACGAAAAATGAGGAGACCAAATATTATCAAAGATAACGTTACATCTCTGATAGTCAGTTTTTCTCCCAGCAGTTCCATTTCCAGTGCTGCGGCTGGGCAGCAGATGTGTGTCTGTGGTGCCCGCGGCGGTAGATTTGAATTACACCGGGCAGCGGCAAAATATGAACTGTCAGGAAGACTCGGGTCTAACTCATGGTCTAACTAACCTTATTTAACAGAAAATAAAATGGCAACAACAGGGCTTGGGAGCAGTGGTCGCACTCGCGTTAACGGAATACCCCCCCGTCAGCGCGAGTGATTGATAAATTGTGCACGCGACGGTTAATAATGGATTATGACAGAAATGTTACGATCCTGTCCGTCAAAATTACTGACAATGAAAAAGTCTAAAGCCACCACTGCTTGGGAGAAAGAAACAATGTGATATTTAGGCCCATTTTCGCTACAATGAGGCGGAGAAAAAAAGCGAATGCATTGTTTTATCAGAAGGGAAGCAATGTGGCCATAACACAGCTGGTAAAAACACCACAAACCTGAGCAGATACTCTCTGCAAAGCTGCATTCTTAATCATTCAACCTGTGTTTTTCATCATATAAGGACAAGTTAATCTTATTGTGAAATACGTTTGACTAAAATGACAAATTATTGGTTTTGGCTAGACCTATACTATGCGCAGTCGTGTATCGTCCGCCAAAGTACAATAATGATTTTATAACTGACTTTTCTGACTTCCTGTCCGGGATCATAGTGAAATACGATCGTGTTTTGATCTGCGGAGACTTTAATGTCCATGTGTGCTGCGAGCAATGGCGGCTGGTGGAAAATATTTTTGGTGGGGCTGTTGATATAGTGAGTAAAACATTTTTTTTTAGGAGAAATTACCCCTTAAATTAGGACTTCTGGTGATGTAATTGGCGTTTCCAGTGCAGCACTGAGCTCGCTTTAATGCTGCGTTCAGACCGGACGCGATGCGAATATTCGCTTCGCTCTAAACGCTCCTATCTCATCGCTCTAGTCGCTCGAGTTTCACCGCGGCTGCCAGCTGTGTTTACTCGCATCATTCAAACAAGACGCGCTCGGGAGCTACAACTACAACAAAATGAACATATTTTACCGTGATTAAATTGTAATACACGTTTCTAAATGATGCCGACGTAACAACATACTGATACCGGTTAGTAAAAACCATGAATTAATGCTTTGACAAGTCTGCAGACAGATGGCAGGCGAAAAACCTTTTAGAATGCTTGTTTTCTGAATGGAGCTTGGCTAAGCTAACGTTATATATGCTCCGACCGTCCACACTCACAACAACGGCCTATACATACATAAATAAACCAGCGACTGTATTCTCCATGACACAGACAGTCTGTGGTTTGTACTTGTTTAACTTTTGTCTAGTTTCTGAACAGATCGTATCTGTCCCCGGCTGTTTGAAGAGCAAGCATGGGAAACAAAAGACAGCATTTACCTGTTTGCATCCAGCTAGCCATGCCTTTCTGGTGTACCAGCTACGTGAGAAGCCTCGTTGATACGTTTTGTCTTTTTCACGAGCTTGCTGCGATATATACAAATCGGGTTGGTCCGGTCCAAGGTCTTTAAGCAACAGTTTATCTCCCAAACTTCTCCTTTCGAAAGGATTGGAGATTAGCTATTGAACGGAATTGGGCGGGGACCGCGTCACCTTGCTCACTCACGAGTCTAAAAAACAACGCACGTCGACGCACGTAAGCAACGTGGGCGCCAACGTGAGCGCTGAAATTATGTTTCGGCGGCACAGTTTACTATTGAGACTTTTGCAACGTGCTGGTTGCTGCTGTTTGGCTCGGGGGCTCCTTGCACGGCGCCCGGTAATGATAAACTAATGCCACGGGCAAGGCCAGGCAGCAAACATGTGACTTATCAGTAACTTTGGACATCGTAACACAATTTTAAACGAGATTTTATTGTAGATTATACATTTTACTGATACCAATTGTATGATATTTACCGTGTTCATTAAAAATAAAAATATTAAATATATATATTTTTTAAATATATATTTTTTTATTTAATATATTTTTTTATATTTTTTTTGTATGTGGGAAGAGGTGGGGCGGTGCCCCTAGCGCCCCTATGGGCCGGCCGCCACTGGCTGTGAGTCAAAACCTCTGGTTAGGGATTTTTTAAACCTCCTCGACTCTTTCGGTCTCATTCAGTCTGTGGCTGGCCCAAACACATGATAAAGGACACACTGTAGGAGCCACATATGAAGCCATTTCTGTGTTTGTTAAGATACATGTTTTTTGAGTCACTATAGGTGGTGGGCGTGTCATTGCATTTGGGTGGTGACGTTTGTGCTTATATCCGGTTGCTTTTACCTGTGCACCTGGCAATAGATGGGGGAGTGAGCTAGAGAAGGACAATTTTTGTTGAGCGCACGCACGCACTCACTCACGCACGCACGCATACAAGGAGATACGTACATGGATATGGAATATGGCATTTTTGGAAAGGAAATAAAAGGTCAAACGCATACTGTGTTGGAAAGACTGAGTTTTTGCGCGTCCAGTGTTTTTTCTCTTGTTTAGTCCCTCGCGGCACTTTGTTTAAGATTACTACCGCAATATTAAGTCAACAAAAAAGACTTGTACCACAGCGTGGATCTACGGAAAGTGAGGATATATACGGAGATTCCTAGGATCGATCTGGACGCTGTGGAATTAAAAGGAAACATTGTGTGCTGTGTTCGCCGCTGTATTGGAGAGCGGATTAAGGAAACTTCAGCGTACTGCCGGGAGGATAAAGAAGGATTGACGGACAATCCACACAGCATCAAGAGCGAGCGGTATGTAACTTCTTCATTCATGCTGTGTAAATGTTTGTTAGAACACAGTGTGAATAAGTTACTGCTGCGTGTCCATTGGGGACTGACTTGTTGCTTGCGTGTGTTGGTTTGTGCCGCTAGAGGTTTCTTATTATCGGCAGCTGTGATATATTGAGCGTTCGGCTGATTGGATTGGAGCTTTTTTTGGTGCATTCATTAAAACATTAAAAGAATATGTCAATAAGTGGATCAAATTCAGATGTCAATGTGGCAAAAATGGATGAACAAAAGAGAGAGTCGATACTCACAGCCAAGGCTTTGGCAAATAAAATGGAAAATCTTCAAAAGGAACGTCAATCAAAGGTTCACAAAATGAAAAGTGTGATTAAAACAATGAAGGATCTCATGCAAAGGGATGACGACGCTTCACAAATACAAACTCAACTTGAGCATTTAATTCAACTGGTTAATGTAATTCCTCTTCTTCCTGCAGACGAACAGGAAAAACAAAATGTATGGTTTGCCAAGACACTGAAATGCAATAATGGATTTATCGACGATGTCAAGCAATGGCTTTCTGAAACTGGGAGACAACCGAGCAGCACCATTGCACATGTGCCCTCAAATGAGATATCTGATAAACACCAGCAAAGTATGTCTCTTGTTTCAAAACACTCTGGAAAAATGTTGAAACTTCCGAAGCACAAGATGAAATAAAACCAAGCGACAGTGTTTCAAACATAGGAAGCATTGTGTCTTGCAAGCAGAGCTCTGCTGGAACCAGGTCCAGTGTTTCAACTACATCATCATGCATCAAAGCTGAGGCTGACATGGCCGCTCTCATGGTACGACAAATGTTATTAAAAGACAAGCATGCATTGGATGAACAAGAGGAAGAGCTCAGGAAACAGAGGGAGCAGCTCAGGAAACAGAGGGAGCAATTGGAAATGGAAGTGGGGCTAAAATGAATGTGCTAAGACGCTCTGGAAGGTCTCGTGCTGCAAGTAACTCATCTGTGAGTCCCAATGGCATGCATTCTTATTTGGAAAGGGGACGAAAGGAAGCCACACTCAGTGCTGGAGCAAAAACATTTGTGCCTGACACAAACAGGCCTACAGGTGGCCAGTCTGATTCACAGTTTTTCGCACAGAGAACATGAAGTAGCCAATGGACATCTGCAACATCAAGCCACAAGAAGCTCAGAGGCCAATATACATCAAAGTTCAACACAATCACATCCACAGTTGCAGCACCAAAGCAATCACCCAGCAGCACTGGCACCAAGCAGCAGTGCTCAGAATCCATTACTTAATGTCTTAGAAAGACAAAATGAAATAACATCCATGTTGGTTCAGCAACAGTCTCTTTCTTTTCTGCCTAAAAGAGAAATTCCGATGTTTGATGGCTCTCCATTTCAATATCAAGCATTCATAAGAGCTTTTGAGCACAGCATTGAGGAGAAGACTCACAACCCTAAAGACCGCCTGTATTTTCTCGAACAGTACACCAGGGGGCAGCCTTTGGAGCTTGTCAGAAGCTGTCAGCATATGGCCCATGACAGAGGATATGCCAAAGCAAAGGCTTTGCTACAGGAGCATTTTGGTAATGCACAGAAAATAGTTTCAGCTTACATGGAAAAGGCTCTTTCATGGCAGCCAATAAGAGTAGAAGATGTGCGAGCTCTGCAAGCTTACGGTCTCTTTCTGAGAGGATGCTGCAATGTCATGGAAGAGTTGGAATACATGTGTGAGTTGAACATGCCTAGCAATATGCTAGCCATCATAAAAAAGTTGCTCTACAAATATAGGGACAAATGGAGAACCCTGGCCTATGACTTACAGAAAAGGCAGGGCCGGAGAGCTACATTCATGGATATTGTTAACTTCATTGAAAGACAGGTGGATATTGTGAGCGATCCACTGTTTGGAGATATACAGGATACTCCACCAGCAGCCAATAAAGATGTGAGGAAAGCTAAATTTGAACCTCGTTCAAGGATGAGGGGAAGCAGCTTTGCTACTACTATTACGACAGCCAGGAAAGTGGAACCTGGAAGAAGAATGAAGGAGAGAGGCTCACTAGATACAAGTGTTTGCCTGTTTTGTGGAGGTGGACATACACTGGATCTGTGTTTTCAACTGGAAAGAAAGGCTCATAGTGAGAAAATCGCTTTCTTGAGGGAACATGGTGTGTGTTTTGGATGCTTGTGTATTGGGCACATGAGTAAAGACTGCAGGAAACGCCTCTCGTGCAAAGTATGCAGTCTGAAGCACCCAAGCATACTTCATATCTATCAGAAAGATAAAGAAAATTACACAATGCAAGCTAAAGGAAAAGCTGTAAGCAGTGCTCTGATCTCCGTTCAGTCCAGTGGTCTTACAGGGGCCGGTGAGCCAGATTGTACTCTCTCCATAGTGCCTATTCAAGTAAAGTCTAAGAAGGGACATGAAACAATCATAACATATGCCTTCCTGGATCCTGGGAGTTCAGCATCATTCTGCACGGAGCGGCTGATGAACAAACTGAATCTCAGGGGAAGAAGAACAGACATTCTCCTTCGGACAATGGGTCAGGAGAAAATAGTTGGAAGTCACATTGTTTCTGACCTGCATGTGGCTGGATTAGACAGCAGTCATTATTGTGAGCTGCCTAACACCTACACCCAGAAAACTATGCCAGTTAATCGAGGCAACATTCCTCGGCAGAAAGACCTTCAGAGATGGCCTCACCTGAAACATGTAATGATTACTGAGATTGATTCAGATGTGGACCTGTTGATTGGAACTAATGTTCCTCAGGCACTGGAGCCATGGGAAGTTATTCGGAGTGTAGACGGAGGCCCATACGCAGTCAAAACTATGCTGGGTTGGACTGTCAATGGACCTCTCAGAGGAGACGGGAGTAGTGAAATTACTTGTGGACAGCCAGATGTCACTGTCAATAGGATATATGTTGCAAACCTTGAAGATCTGTGGAAGCAGCAGCTAAAGGCTGATTTCCCTGAATGCAGTCAGGATGAGCAGATGGGACCGTCAAGAGAGGACTGTCACTTTATGGAGTACGTCACAAAGTCTGCTAAGTTGATGGATGGCCATTACTGTATTGGCTTACCTTTAAGGAAAAGGGATGTTAGTATGCCAAACAACAGGAGAGTAGCAGAACAACGTACACTGAGCCTCAAGAGAAGGTTTGATAAAGATGTTTCATTTCATGCCGATTACACCGCTTTCATGAATGACATCCTTTCAAAGGGCTATGCAGAGAAAGTGCCAGTTATGGATCTGGAACGCAGTGACGGCAGGGTATGGTATATACCACACCATGGTGTATACCACCCAAAGAAGAAAAAGATCAGGGTCGTATTTGACTGTGCAGCTACATTCCAGGGAACATCGCTGAATGTGCAGCTCCTACAGGGACCAGATCTTACCAGCACACTGGTTGGAGTCATGACAAGATTCAGAAAGGAACCTGTTGTACTCATGGCAGACATCGAAGCCATGTTCCATCAGGTTCAAGTACCAGCTGAGGATTCGGATCTGTTGAGGTTTCTCTGGTGGCCAAATGGAGATCATCATCAGAACTTAGAAGAGCACAGAATGGTTGCACATCTGTTTGGAGCTACATCGTCGCCAAGTTGTGCTAGTTTTGCCCTTAGAAAGTGTGCAGAGGACCATCGGGAGCAGTTCAGTCCCAAAGTAATCAACACTGTCCTGCACAATTTCTATGTTGATGATTGTCTAACATCAGTGGTTTCAGAGGAGGAGGCAGTGGCACTATCATGACCTTTGTGCCCTTTGTGCTCAAGGGGGCTTTCATCTCACAAAGTGGATTAGCAACAGACGTACCGTGCTTGCTGCTATACCTTCGATGGAGAGAGCGAAAGAAGTTAAGGATCTGGACTTGGATAATGACACACTCCCTGTGGAAAGAGCATTGGGCGTACAGTGGTGTGTTGAGTCAGATGTCTTTAAGTTCAAGATCATGATCAAGGACAAACCCATAACCAGAAGAGGGATCCTTTCCAGGGTCAGCTCAATATTTGACCCATTAGGAATATTGGCACCTGTGGTCCTATCAGCCAAGATGATTCTTCAAGACTTGTGCAGAAGAGAACTTGGTTGGGATGATATTATACCAGCCTCAGCTGCACAAGAGTGGAACAATTGGCTGAAGGAGCTCTGCAATCTCAAAGAGTTTAAAGTTGACAGATGCCTAAAACCGGTGGATTTTGGGGAAGTGACCTCTGCTCAGCTACACCACTTCGCAGATGCAAGCGAAGACGGCTATGGAACAGTGACTTATCTGTTATTACATAACATCAAAGGACAAGTGCACTGTGTTTTCATTATGGGAAAAGCTAGAGTGGCCCCATTGAAACCAATAACCATCCCTCGAATGGAATTGACGGCTGGCGTGGTTGCAAGTCGTATGGACAAGATATGTAGGAAGGAGCTGCAAATGCAACTTAAAGACTGCATCTTTTGGACTGATAGTACTTCCGTACTGAAGTACATCAGTAATGAGACCTTAAGGTTTCGAACCTTCGTCGCAAACAGGGTTTCAAAAATACGCAGCGTATCAAATCCATCTCAGTGGAGATATGTTCCCACCGCAAGCAATCCTGCCGACTGGGCTTCCAGGGGAGTCAAAGTGGAAACGCTCCTGAAAGATGACACATGGGTGTCTGGACCTCAGTTTCTCACTGGACCTGAAGAACAGTGGCCTGGGAACCCTAATGGCTCTGAAATGGCACCAGAAGACCCTGAGGTCAAGATAAGTCTGAATGTGAACGCTGTGCAGGTTGAAGAAGAGATGGATGCTGTAACCCGATTGATCAATCACTTCTCTTCTTGGATCCACCTGAAGAAGACAGTTGGTTGGATCCTTAGGTTGAAAAACCTGCTGCTGTGCCTTAGTCGGAAGAGGAAGCAATTGAGTCTGACTCTTGCTCAGTCTGGCTTGAATAAGGAACAACAAGACCGAGAGATGAAAAAGGAAATGCAGACTATCAAGGCTCAGGTGGTCTCCGGTTTTCTTTCTATTGAGGACCTCCGGAAAGCTGAGAAAGAAATTATCTGCTTTTGCCAAAGAAAAAGGTTTCCTGATGAAATTAAAGGCTTGCAAAAGGGAGAAGGTGTGAAAAGGACTAGTCACATCTACAAGCTCAACCCAGTACTTGAAGATGGTGTTCTGAGAGTGGGAGGACGTCTCAGTAGAGCAGCAATGCCTGAAGAATCTAAACATCCTGCTATATTGGCAAAAGATCTTCACATTTCTGACATCATTCTACGGCAAGTACACCAAGATGTGGGACACGGTGGTCGTAACCACATGCTATCTAGCCTGCGACAAAGATACTGGATTCCTGGTGCTAGTATGGCTATAAGGAAAACCCTGTCAAAATGTGTTGTTTGTCGGCGACTAAATGGAGCTCCAGGAATGCAGCAGATGGCAGATTTACCTCGAGACAGAGTTTCTCCAGATGAACCTCCATTCACTCGTGTTGGAGTTGACTATTTTGGACCTTTTGAGGTTAAGCGAGGAAGGAGTACAGTTAAAAAGTACGGTGTTCTCTTCACATGCTTAACAGTAAGAGCCATCCACATTGAAGTAGCTTCATCCTTGGATACAGATTCCTTTGTTAATGCTCTTCGACGCTTCATCGCAAGACATGGACAAGTATTGGAATTACGCTCAGATAATGGAACCAACTTCGTTGGAGCTGAGCGTGAATTGAGAGAGGCAATAGAAAGGTTGAATATTGCTAAAATCAACAACACCCTCCTTCAAAAAGGAATAAAGTGGACTTTCAATACCCCTACTGGATCCCATCATGGAGGAGTATGGGAAAGGTTGATCAGATCTGTGAGGAAGGTTCTGAATTCCAGCCTGAAGGCACAGAACCTTGATGAAGAGTGTCTTCACACGGTTCTCTGTGAAGCCGAATCCATCATCAACAGCCGTCCCATAACGAGAGCATCCACAGATCCCAATGACTTGGAAGCACTAACCCCTAACCATCTTTTGCTGCTAAAAACCAAGCCATCTTTTCCACCTGGACTGTTTCATAAAGAGGACATATATGCTCGTCGAAGATGGAAACAAGTTCAGTACATCTCAGACTTGTTTTGGAAACGATGGATTAAGGAGTACTTGCCTCTACTCCAGGAACGACAGAAGTGGTCAAATGTCAAGCGCAACTTCATACCAGGAGATATTGTGCTCATAGTTGATGACTCAGCACCTCGCAATTCATGGCTTACAGGAAGGATTGTACAAACCATTCCAGACAGAAGAGGACTTGTACGTCAGGTGCGAGTGAAGACAAAAACTAGCTATCTGGACAGGCCTATCACAAATATCTGCCTTCTACAGGAAGCAGAAGAGCCGTGAGGAAATTAGTGAACTTCATAGACCTTGACATTGACGTTTTTTCATTAAGTGATAGCCTATGAAGGAGTGATCTTTACTAACACATTTTATTTTCTATTTTTTGCCTAAAGAAGAAAAGGACGTTTTTATCCTTAAAAGTTTTTTCCTTGATTGTCTCCTACATAATTTGTCAGTTGTGTAATTATTATGTTGATATAATTAGGGGCCGGAATGTAGGAGCTACATATGAAGCCATTTCTGTGTTTGTTAAGATACATGTTTTTTGAGTCACTATAGGTGACGTGTCATTGCATTTGGGTGGTGACGTTTGTGCTTATATCCGGTTGCTTTTACCTGTGCACCTGGCAATAGATGGGGGAGTGAGCTAGAGAAGGACAATTTTTGTTGAGCGCACGCACTCACGCACACACTCATGCACGCATACAAGGAGATACGTACATGGATATGGAATATTGCATTTTTGGAAAGGAAATAAAAGGTCAAACGCATACTGTGTTGGAAAGACTGAGTTTTTGCGCGTCCACAGTGTTTTTTCTCTTGTTTAGTCCCTCGCGGCACTTTGTTTAAGATTACTGCTGCAATACACACCTTAGACTTACGGTACGTCCACACAGCAGCTTTTCAAAAATCTTGAAAATCTTGGAGCTGGGCGTGTCTGACAGCTTGGGGATTTTTTGCGACCAACAACCAATCACATGAATCTCCCGACCCCGACATACAAAGCAAAAAACCCCGGGGATTTTATGCGAGAATTATATTTATATATATATATATATATATATATATATATATATAGATATATATATATATATATATATATATATATATATATATATATATATATATATATATATATATATATATATATATAAACTCCCCAAACAGGCGAAAACCTACCAGTTTCACCCACTGTCTCTGCCACCTCCCTCCATGCCTGGTTCCTCCGGTTTGTATCCCGTTAATAGTTCTGGTCGTAAAGAACCGGGTGATTTGCTACCGTAATTTCTCGTTTGGAATATGAGGAAATGAACTGCGGTCTGGTTCTCCCTGCTTACACACGGTTTGATTGGCTAGCGCTTCTACTGTCAGATTTGCATAAACGTGTTTGATTGGCTGGCGCTTCCAGCTCAGCTTCAAAAGTTGAACATTGCTCAACTTTTGAATCCTGGAGATCCTGGACATCCTGGAAATCTTCGCTTCGCTCCCCCACAATGCAGTTCGGCGAAAAGCGAGGCAAAGTGACGTCATCCCCATTCAAAGTCAATGGGCAGAGAAGCGTTGGAAGCGGTGGAAGATTCTTCTGAAGCTGCTGTGTGGACATACCGTTAGTATTATCGTTTGGATTGTCTATCTTTGTGGATGAAATCTGTGCAGGAATGCGTATCTCAGACCATTTACCGGTTCTGTTTACAACCTCGATCCCTTCTGCGGGAGTCGAATCATGTGCCCCTCCGCGTTGTCTGCGTTCAATTAACCCCTTGACTGCCTCACAGTTTTCAGATGCTTTTAATACTTATCCGATTTGTAAATTAGAGGTGAACTGTGCTTTTAGTGTGGATAAGCTTATCTCTTTGTTTGATTCGACATGCACACTAATACTGGATTCCGTTGCTCCTTTTACGCTTAGACGCAACAAAGTTCTCTCAGAGCCGTGGCTCAATGGTTGTACTGAGAGAAAATGAAAAAGGATAAACTTCATGTCTCCTTAGAAATTCTTCGCGCTTGCCTTTCCGATTATCAGACGGCAGTCAAAGCAGCCAAAACAGAGTATATTTCTCTGTTAATCTTCAAAAACAGCCATAAACCTCAAGTTATTTTTAATGTCCTCAATTTGATCATTAATCCTTGTGATGCCTCTCCAATTGTGCCATCAACTACTCTCTGCGATACATTTCTTAAATTTGTTATCGAAAAAGTATCTGCTCTAAGGCTAGCCTATACTAGTGTTACCCTAGATCCTGCTCCCTTTCTGTGCCCTGCTGTCCTCGACCATTTTGAGCCTGTATCCCTCTCTTCTCTCTCGGAAGTAGTCAAGCACCTGCGGCCAACAAACTGTATCTAAGACAGCATTCCCTCTCGCTTCCTTAGAGATGTTTTTGAATCTACTCCCTTCTTTTGATTAGTTTAGTTTTTCACCCCCTTTCCCTTGAACTAATTTATACGGGAGAGTGCATTTACGTAGTTACGTTGTCCCTCTGGGCGTATACTTTAACTTTCTGTCTCTTTGGAGAGTGCTAGTACGTTGGATACGTTGGGCTTTTTCACTGTTGTCCCTCTTCACCAGTATCCCATGTCCCCTCTTCATAATTTGGGTCTTCATAATTTCCACCCTATTCTAAGGGGAAGCATGATGGTGCCTTTTCTTTTCAATTTCTGGCTTTGTGTTTCTTCACCTCTTACTCGTTTAATATTTAGGAGAGTGCATGTACGTAGTCACGTTCTGCCTCTCTTCCTCTGTTTCTGGCTATTCTTTTCATTCCCTTGTTTTTCTGAGAAGAGAATAAATACTATTCTAAAAAGGAGCTGACACATGGTGTCTCTTCACTTGTACACTTGTGGGGTCAGAGTTCATATGGTGAGGGATTCCATGAGCGATATGCGCCGGCCTGTGCCTTTACCTTGGACTTCTAATAGAACTGCTCGGGTCTTGATAGATTGAGTGGGGAAGTTCATGAGATCTTTCTAGAGGGTTATCAAGAATAACTTTTATCCAATGACCTCTTCCCTCTCTGTCTGTGTTTTCTCTTGTTCCGATTAACCCAGCCAAATCTTTTTTCTTGTTTTGTATCTATCTACGCCGGGATCCGGAGTCCAGGCTGATCCTCTTGCTGTAGTCCTGTGTCTTGGATCCTCTATCCCGAGTTCTGGATTAAGTCGTGGACGTTTCGGGTCGTGGCTGAACCTGTCTCTGCGGTCCTGCCTTGGGTCTCGCCATGCTGCTTCCCTGATGGCTTCCTCAGGATTGTAGCTGACATCCTCGTGGATTCATCTTCTTATTACAGACACATGCATTTCCTAACATTCGGTCTATATGCTGTAAATTGTATTATCTCTTCGATTTACACACGGCATCTATTGCACGTCTGTCCGTCCTGGGAGAGGGACCCCTCCTCTGTTGCTCTCCCTGAGGTTTCTCCCATGTTCTCCTTTAAACTGTGGGTTTTCTCTGGAAGTTTTTCCTTGTACGATGTGAGGGTCTAAGGACAGAGGGTGTCGTTTTTCTCATACTGATATTCTGAACAATCTGTGCTGTTGTATTTGCTGTAAAGTGTCTCTACTGTAGGCTATCTTTATTATATGTACAGCACTTTGGCTCGACCCAAAATCGTTTATAAATGTGCTATATAAATAAAACTTGATTTGATTTAGACTAGTTTGACTGAAATGTTCTATATAATCTGATGACTAAAAAAGACTCAACAGTTTTCATTGACAAAAAGAAAACTAAAATAATTAGTTTTCTTTGACTAAAATAAGACTAAAATGCTCAGACTTTTAGTCGACTAAATAAAAACAGGATCAAGGTGACTAAATATGACTAAAACTAAAAAGGAAATTTAACACAGGACTAAAACTAAAACTAAATAAAAAAATAGCTGACGAAATTAACACTACTTCTGACTGACTGTCCTGAGAAGTATCTCACACGGTAGTAGAATTCAGTCCGGAGTGCTCTGTATTTTGTACTGTTGCAGGGTACTCTGTATTGTGTATTGTTGCTTTTTACCATTAAACTCAGCTTATTGCTTATCTCATTCCTCGGTGTTCGAGTCCTTTCCTTGTAGGAGCCTACTCAACGGACGGTGTGGAGCAGAGTTGAACCTTCCAACCACTCGATTGGGTGGTGCTCCTACAATACATACTGCTAAATGTAGGCCTATCACATATCAAAGTACCACAGCAAACCAGACACCAGAGACAGGACAAGAACAGAAAAGACGGACCAAGGGCACATCACAGAGGTAGAGCATCATCCATGGTATACACGATATACATGATACGCGGTATGCAAACATTCCTGCACATACTATAATACAACACATTATCAAATACGTCGTACATCACATTGTAACTTTATTTTCGATTTCAATTATTTGAAAGGGTGGAGCTCTCCAGCACTTCAGGTCACCGCCACACAAGGGCCCCATATTTCCATGTAGATATCTATTCTATCCATCATCTTATAACATAATCTTTCATAGGAGGATATTTTGGCTATTTCGTCCATCCATTCCTTAAGGGATATATCCCCTTTAGTTTTCCAATGTCGCAACACTATCCTACATCCAGTAATAAGTGCTATTCTGCACCATGAGATCTGATGGGCATAATCTTCGACCATAAGATATCTATTATGGGGCATGAATACAACATGTGCAGTAGAGTGCCACATGTAGTCTCCAACACTGTACTCCTGCGCTATTCTTATTAAAAAGTCATTCCTATTGGAACATGAATCCATACATTAACGGCTAATATTTGAATCCTTCAGCTTCTGTATGCTAAATGGAATCATGAAAACGTTTTAACAAGCTGATTTTAAATACTATTATCTTCACGATTTCACCTCCTGTGTAAATGTATGTTATACGGTGCTCCACCAGTCTCCAGAGGCGAGCTCCGTTTCACTATACCATGACACATCGGTCAAAAACCCCTGGATGTGGCTCCTCCAGAGTTCCCCCCCGTGAATTTCTATAAGCCCCTGCGAGCTTGTCCCATTTCAGCTGAACAAACCTCAGGAGATGAAGGGGGCAGAGGGCACCACTGGATGTGCTTCAACTGCCAATGGGAAATGTCAGTCCCTCTCACAGATGAGGAATAACAAATAGCCTCTTGAGAAGCAAGAAACTTCAGCGGCTGTCCACGGAGAATTATGCCCGTCATCAGAAAGAGCAGCCTCCTGGGAAAGGAATTTATCTCATCTAGCTTGAAGACATTTCTGACAAGAGTATCTTACATATTTCATCTAATTTCTCTGGTAATGCAGAGAAGTACCAAAATCAAGTCATGAATAAGACCAGTTTGACAATATTTACTTTCATTCCGAACATTGGCTTAATATTTATGTCACAGTCAGCGCTCGGAAGAGAGGTGAAGCTTTCTTATATAATTCAACATTTTAGTCACACATACTCACAGTTTAATTTTCACTCAAAACTCTCCCGGCCCAATTTATTTCCCGTTTTTTTTGCTAAAATGTATCCAAAAGTCATTTCCTGCACTTTCAAAAGTGTTTATGGGCACACATGAAGCCAGTTCAAGTGAAACCTTCAGTGATGGCCCTTGACATTCTACGTTGGAGCATCTTTGTGACACTAAAATTACATTGATTTTACACCTCAGCCCACACTGTTACCACACTCTTCTTTTCAACGTTTGTCACCGCCAACTTCTGCCTGGAAGCCTTGGAAAAAATGTATTAAAAAAGATAAAAATATAAATGTAAGCTGAAATTGGAGAATCAAGAATGTGGCCGTCCTGCAATACCAACCATCATTGTGTGAGAAGTTAACATCCTTGTATCCGGATATATTTTTGAACGTGAATTGTCACTTTGTTCCTGAACATTCTGTTTTCCCATTCAAAATGAAGGAAACGTACTATCTTAGTCAGAGCTTTCTTTTACATATATAAAAAAAATTAATTGCCTTTTATGAATTTCAGCCCCTGCTGCTCTAAAGTCCTCTGCACATTCCTACTCCCATCATCCTCAGCTGTTTTTAGGATTAAGGTTAGTGTTTCAAGGAACCTGCAGCTGCATGAGTGGATGTAATATTCAAAACATGGCTGGACTTGAAGTCGGGAAAGGTTAAAGATGTCAGCAGGAAGGCTTTGATGACAAGCTATCATCTGTCCAGTCTGTGTGTTTTTTGTATTCTTGCCTATATGCTAACATTAGCTTGATATCATGCTAAGCTAAAATGCAGCAAACAATATACCTGCTCAAATATAGAATGTTAGACTTGTCGCTGTCCTAATAAGGGGCTTAGAGTCACTAACATGGTGGCAGACTCCTACTGTTTTAGTGTTGTTTATATTTGCTGATTATGTTTCAACATGCCACTGTTATCATCATAAGAATAATGACTTAGATTATTATTTTTTATTTCAATTAGTTTCATTTTCTTTTATTATCAAAATGCTGTATACAGCATTACAGGATTTATTTCACACCTCAAACTGTTCAGCCATAAGACTTTTCACATTTTCTGTGATGGCATATTTCTAATTCACATAAATTCCAAGAACTGTGATGTGATATTTGAGGGAAATCCTCTAAACTGTATTCAACAGTACATTAATTAGATTGAAACCACTAGATGTCAATATTGCTCAGGCTTTAAATGTGCAAAATGTATCTGGGGTTGCAACAATGCAGAGTTTAAATAAATAATTCTTAACAATTATTTGCGTGCAACATTGTGTGCCAGTCACACCATAATACCCAGGGCCATTCCCCCCCCGAAAAATACCAGCTGCCACAATACAGAAGGTCAAGTTACACAGTGACCAGAATGAAAAGATTCTCTGAACAGCTCCAAGAACAGCTCCAGCAACATGTCACTCTTTTGATGTGAACGTGGGGGAGTGTGAGTGTTGAGAGGGGTGTTCAATAACCTGCCTAGCTCTTGCTGGGACTTTCTATTAGTTCTGCTCATGGCCTAAAGACAGTCTATGGTTATCTCTGCATGAATTTGATACTGAGCGTCAGTGCCTTGCAGTAATGCTGATTGAAACCACTCTTCCCAAGCTTCAATTGCCTTAATTTTTTGCATAAACTGCTGAAGCATAATAGAAATGTACAAGCTAAGCAAGAAGGCACTCAATAGAATGCAGACCTGTGCCAAGGTCTAATCATCGCCTAAACTGTTACTATCATACACAACATTATGCTCGGCAGAGGATAATATTTATACAGGGGTAGATGAAGTTTGGCCTCAGGGTTGCGTTACGAGGACAAATCTCATTTTTTGCTTCTTGTTGGCACCATAAACGTGCACAGCATTTTGCATTTATACTAACACAATCTGGAGTGTTTACATATGAATAACATGTGGGGATGTCAACTCAAATGACTTTCATATGCAACATGGACCAAGAACAACATGGAATTGACAGTGACAGTAGCATGATCTGTGTTTGTGTCAAATATATGGGTACAAAATAGGCCATACCAAGGAATTAGTCGTATCATTTATGAAAGAATGAGGAAGCAGATGGGTGGGGGGGTCTACCATCTCTCTCTGGTCCTAATGCTTGATGTTCTCTTCACTCTCCCACAGGAGATGAGACAGAAGACAGACGTGGAGGTGGAGTGTAAATAAATCAAACGCACTCATTCAGATGTAGATCATTTAGATAGGTGGTGTACCAGTGAGTTTTGTATGCTGAACCTGAGTTATGAAAATACCATTTAGAAGTGTCATCTCAATTCTCTCACAGGCGGACAGATGTTGTCAACCAGGATAACAGAAAATTGGATTTTTACTTATACAAACACATCTCATAGGCAGAGCTGTCGGGTGTCCGAAATTGGTTCAGTAAAACGTCTCTTGGCAGAGGTCCCGTCTTTTAAGTCAGCCAGTAAGGATGTCAAAGAAACACTAAAATAAAAATGATACATATGGCGTTGTATTGTCATAGCATCCAAAGCCTTGCTCATGTCTTTATCAGCAGGCTACAGCTCTGTGGTTCACAACTTGTTCTGTCAGACGCTCCCAGTCATGTTTGCCCTTTAGCGACACCACCTTTCATGTTCCCAATGTGTTATCATCAATTCCATTCCATTCCAAACACAGTTTTTTTTCAAGGCATTTTGAAAAATATATTGTATTTCCACTTCTCTGCACGCTTGCTTATTAGCACCTTTATAAAACTTATAAATGGCAATTGTTTGATTTACAGCTGCTTGATATTGTACAAATCATTACGCTGAAGAGCAGCATCACACTAATTTCCAAGTTATGATTTTACAATGACTTCCTTTTTTATTCAATTGTAATTTCTGTAGTTTTTTTATTAGGTAAACCAATTGCAGGCTGTTTTCTTTCACTGTTTATACGTATTCCAACGAGAAGTAATGAATCAGAAGTAATACGAGAAGTAATGAATCAGAATCAGAAATCCGCTGTGGGGAAAAGTTCTGCATTAATAGCAAAGATACAAGGCAACATTAAAGAGGTAAGCACACTTACTTACAACATACTATAATATGTATCCCATGTGATAGCAAACCAGTATGTGTTCAGCAGCTTCTAAGATCATGTAGCATAAAGAGCGAAAAGTAAGCTTAGGGTGGATGTCAAGCTAGATGGATAATGTCAAAACACACAGGACTTTGCATCACTGCTATTTTAGGTCAATGTGAAACCAAAATCCAAGGTTGACTCATTTTTATTTTTATAATTTTACTAGCACAACGTAAGTTAGTAGTTTTGTTTTCTAGAACTCGGGCGAACAGTTCAATCGTTCAATTGTTGTTGCCTTAGTTGCCCTAACCCTAACCCAAATGGTTCATTCGTACGCATTTAAACCCAAACCTCAGTCTGTTCCTAACCCTTACCAAATCATTTTGTTGCGTAGACAGATTCTGCACTTCACATAAATGCTTGTATTGCTGGGCATTTGTCTGAGGACTCAACAAGAACAACAAAGTTGTACGAGAATACGTTGCCACTTGACAATCTTTTCTAGTACTTAACTGGTCATAATGATATTATAATAATCATCCCGAACTTTAATAATATGACAGTCTGTTAAATACTTGTTGACAGTGGCGAACCGTCAGGGCCTTCAAGCTATTCAGAGAATACCCTGGAACACTCAGATAAAACAAACAAAAAATCGATTTAATTATATAAATAAAATGTATATAAAATAAATAAATGAGAATCGTATCTGTGCTGTTGATCTGTAATATTACAGTGTTACGTTGATTTGTTTGTCCTTCTCGGACCATGCACTACGCATTTCAGTGGTTTTGTGTTAGAAAATAAAGCAACCAATCTTGTTCTGGGTCTCTGGAATATCCTTCAACCAAGGTATTCTACATCCTTGATAGAATGCCCTGGCCATTGCACTGAATGAGAGCGTACGTTTGGACTGACAGTTTGATCAACCAATCATATATTGATTTGTAGCCAATGGGCGTATTCTTTCAGAGTTTCCCTCGGTTCCAGGGTACTCTAGAACAGTGCTTCTCAAACTTTGGGGTGTGTGTCTAGTCTACAGAAGGTCCAGTTGTGATAGACACGGTTCGCCACTGCTTGTTGATAGTGGTGGACATACTGACAGATTGAGTTGATTAGGCGTATTGTAATAAAACACACTTAGTTATTGGATAGGGAGTTTTGGCTTATTGGCTGGGTGATTCAATCCAATATGGATTTGACTAATTGGATGATAGAAGAAAACAGGAAGGAGAAAAAGAGCTTGAGGCGAAAGTAATAAGGGAACATAAAAGTAAAAGTGAGAAGGTAAATGGAACTTAACTAGGCTCCATTAGAGAACTTTCCTTCAAAGTGTTTCTTATTCTTTAACAACCACACATGAGGTAGATTCAGCTTAGAAGACTGACAAATGATTTTTCCATTGCATATTAGACTAATGGAGGACTGTCAGAATATGCTAAATGTATCCTTTTAAAGCTACAATTTGATTCTAGTAGCTGGTGTGTTTTTTAAAGCTAAAGTGCAGCCTTCACATCATGAGAGTATTTGTAGTCCCGCCTTCCTCACTCTCTGTTGGCCACATTAACACCTTAGGCTCATTCACACTTTTCCCGTTTATTTCCGTTAGTACCCCTTATGTTGCGTTCACACCAAAAAGAGTACTTAGTGCCGGGAACTTTTATCCCCATTTTTAGTGCCTGCTAGAGAGGTGGTACCAAAAAAGTACCAATTTCTATTGGCTGGGCGAATTGCAAAACACACCCCGTAAAACTCTGAAAAGTTTTGTGACGCCGCCATTGTATCTGTGGCATTAGCATTATTAGCATTAGCCCCGCGCACCAACGCAGAGAGACTAACTTATGGCAACACAAAAAAAAACATGGGAGCGGTGGAGTGATGAGGAGGTGTCGGCGTTCTGGTGATTTACTCGGAAGGCTTCAGTAGAAGCTGCTGGGAGTCCCAGCAGCTTCTACTGAAGCCAGTCCCCAACTCCGGGGACTTCCGGCCGGGGACTTCGGGTGGCAGTATACGCCGTAAAGTTGTTTGCGGCCTGCCAATAAAGCCAAAGCAGAAGAAGAAGTGACGTCAGCGGCTCATTTGCGTAATCTTCCCTCAGGGAACTTATTCCGGTGTGAACGCGATCTATACTTAGTGCCCTGGGGTACTAAGTGCCGGGGCACTAAGTACGGCAAAGTACTTGGTGTGAAAGCGGCTCTTGTCTTGATGAGCTGCCTGCAAAATTTAAATGGCATTCTGCCTCAGGCTGAGATATCCAGAATCCATAAAGTCAAAACAGAGAAAAAGTAACAGATGGTGAATACAGCCAATGTGCAATAAAAACAACAATGATGGTGTTTGTCGTATTTTAGGTGAATTCTATCCTCTTCTCATTTAGCACCACTCTTCCATTTGTTTGCTACTCTTCTCCTCTGATGTTGTTGTTTCTCTGACTTCCTCATACAACTTACCCACGACAAACGCCCACGTCAAATGGTTTACAGCCCAGAACTTTCCAACTAAGTACATACCTAAGGCATACATACTTAACATTTAAATTCAAATATTTTACGGCAAAAGTAGCAAATAGAGTTATCCATAATAACTGAGGTTGTTCCGCTCCGTTCATTCAGAGCCAGTAAAACTGCACTTGTGATTGGGTATATGTTGTAGAACTTGCATGATAAACAAAGATCAGGGCCAATATGTATGAAAAAGGTTGTGAGAATCAGGAGTCTCTAAGGCCTTTGAAGATTTCGCTAAAGAGGGTTAAGTCAAATGGATCCACAAGTGTTGTAAAAATACCACAAAGCCCTTCTTTAAGCACTGAATTAGCCAAGGGAGGGCCTTCAGAGGGGACCAATCGGAGCTGGATAACTTTCATTTAAATTAATTAAGCTTGTATTGTTTAACCTGCAGTTAATTTTTAGGATACAAGTGTTAAATTGTTTGCACATTAAAGCCACCAATTGTCAGACAAAGTTGCAGGAATGGGTTGCTATGCATGATTTGCACAAGTTAAGGGAACTCACATGTAAACAATGCTCAATAGCACTGTAACTGGGCAAAACTCTAGTGAAAAACTTTAAATGAAGATATGGTTACCGTATGTTGGGATGTCCGATAACACATTGTTTCTTGAAGTGGGGTACGGAGAGCCCCAGGGGCAATGGCACTCTGCTGGGGTCGATGAAAATGTTTCAGATTCAGTTATATCGTTTTTCTTTTTACAAGATGCTTCAGGTAAACAAAGGTTTCAAAATAATATTAGGTAATACAATCAGTAACAAAAGAATATGCTTGATACATGTCTAATATATTTTTTAATACCTTTCTCTTGTGTTGGGATAAGGCCGTATAGAAGTGAAGAAAATGGCTGTTCCAAATTATTCCAAACATTGTGGGCATTCTCAATCTTGTGAGTTGCCCACGGCTGATAATAAAAAGTTTATAAATACATCAACTCTTTCTCTTCTCAAGAACAGAAAACGTTTTATAACTTCATATTTTATAGTCAATATTTATATGCATTCATGCAGTCTATCAAGTCAAGAACCTTTACATTTCAGGTTGCTTTCAGAAAGACCTTTATATATTTTATTAGCAAACTCATACATCACCACATCATATTATCCATTTAGACGCATTTAAGACCAACATTTAACTCTGAGCAGCTTTATAAATACAGGCCCAGACAATAAGAAATGAAGAGCACTCTCTAGTGTTGTGTCGTGTGTCTTTGTATACACGACTCAGGACGACACCCCCCCCCCCCCCCCGGCAAGAAAAGCCAAAGGCCCCTTAACCTATGAATGAATCAATGTATGGGAAGCACTGCAATGAAGGGCCGTGTTGGCCAAAATTCAAACTCACCTCGCACCCACACTACTGAAAACATCTGGCCTCGCACACACACTACTGAAATACTCTCACATTCACTACTGAACACCTCACACACACACACTACTGAAAATTAACCTCACACACACACAACTGAAAATTAACCTCACACACACACTACTGAAAACATCTGGCCTCGCACACACACTACTGAAATACTCTCACATTCACTACTGAACACCTCACACACACACACACACACACACACACACACACACACACACACACACACACACACACACACACACACACACACACACACACACACACACACACACACACACACACACACACACACACACACACACACACACACACACACACACACACACACACACACACACACACACACACACACACACACACACACACACACACACACACACACACTACTGAAAATTAACCTCACACACACACAACTGAAAATTAACCTCACACACACACAACTGAAAATTAACCTGGCCTTTCACGTAGGCCCAGAACATATGCTCGACTCAAATACCATTAGAATGGAAGTAGTTTTGCAAATAAATCCCATTGAAACGTGGCCCAGATTAGACTCCAGCTCTGGTGACTGTTTCATATCACATTAACAGTGGTGCAGCGATGGCGTAACTGCTGATTAGAACGGTGTCTTTCCACTTGAGCGCAGCAGGAAGCACGCCTGGCACTTTTTCGAATCACTCTGTGCACCGTCGCGTGGGATTACAGGGGATGAACTATTTGCTCCAGATGAAAATTGAGGTAAATCAATTTTCCATCTTCTTTTAGGACTTCACTTCTATCTGGTGTCAAGCTAATGACAGCACGAGCCATTGGGACAGGAGTCATTCATCAAAGGCGTTTAAAAGCAGACGCCGGGCCGACTCCCTTCTCTCCGCTCATTAGTTCAAACAAAATTACTTCTGCGGAGAGCGGCTCGCAGCCATCACGCTCTGCATGTACAGGGGAGTGGGAGATATATGAACGAACATAAAGACAGTAGTCTAATGGCTTGATATAACCATGATTGGCTCAAAGCAAACAAAGTCAACATTCAATCTTGCCAGCTTTGATGTGGCAGGGGGGTGTGTGTGGTTAAGATGTCACTTCTGTTTTTCATGTCAAACATTGAAGACGATGAAGTAAAAACTAAATAAGTGCTCTCCCGAACAAACATATTGAATTAAATATACATATCACTTTATTGATTACAAATTGTTGGATTCTTATGATTGCATTTTAAACTCTTTCATTCTCTCGCACATTGTATTGTTCTTTATTTCTTTCCAAAGTTTCTCCACAATTATAAATATTCAAAGATATTCTGTAGTGTTTTCTGATTCTTTCTTTTTTACAGATTGCTAAGGCTGAACATGGTCCTTAATCAGAGGGACTTGCATTAGTCTGCAACAATTGACCAATCAGAATAAAGTATTCACTAAGCTTTTTTATAACCTTGTATACTGCCAGACTTTACTAAACCATGACAAATCAGAGAGGGAATAATTCTGCAGATATTTCGGTTAAAAAAGAGACCAAACTTTGCTATGGATTTCAGTTTTTAAACACTACAAAGACCGACATGTGCTTTAGAGTGCTTAGGACTTGTTTTTGGCCCATTGGCAGAAATGCCTCTTGCTACAAAAGCAGTTGTTTATCACGTGTTACCCTCTACCTGAGTCAAGTGTTCCTTTTTTATTTTCAAATGCATTTTCTCCATTTGTCTATGCTTTTTTTATTTCCTGTCTTTGTGTTTTCCCGCCTGTGTGATTGTCTGATTGTCTTCACCTGCTGCCCTTGTGTTTCTGCCTGTCCTCTCCAGCTGTGTCTTGTCTTTGTGATTTGTCCTGTATATGCCATGTATTCCCTTGTGTTCTTTGCCAATTCGTTGTCAATGTTTCCCTGGTGCGGTTCGTCTGATTCCTGAGTTTCCTCACCTCACTTTTTGTTATATAACCAATTGAGCCTGCTTTCCTCCTTTTACTGCGTTCGAGTCCTCCTTGCTCCTATCCCCACTGTGACAACCTGCTGGTAAATATCAGCAAGGAGTCAGCGTTCAATGACAATATAAAACTTCAGTTTGATTAATTTACACAAGACAATTGCATGATAGGTCTGCACACACGCACACTCATACACAGTCACAGAATTGCCTGCAGGATCCCCCCAGCCTTGAACATACATAAAAAAATACGGAATACCATCACAATTTCTTAAAAAAGACAATGAAAATCAGCAACACCTCACAAATATAAAGCTGGAATATGAATGAATGAATGCAGTATTTGCTCTTACAATTACTTCACAACATTTTTTTTTATTGAGAAGTCAGCAAATTGCTCTGGCTATGATACATTTGTTGGGTCCAATTCCAAAATCCGTGCAAGCTACACACCCCCCAAAGCAGAGACTCATAACACAAGAATACATTTTATAAACAGAGGCAAAACTCATTGAATAAGCAACACGGTATAGTGCAGCGGTCTATATGGTAAGAGGCAGATGTAATGAATAGATGTATCTTACAAGACCTTGGACAGATTTATGGACAGACGGCAGTAGTTTAAACTCTATTCTATAAAACAGTAGTGTGATACTTTCTGTTTTCTTTTTGAGGATATAACAACAGCGTTTTGAATAAGCTGGACAGAGGCGCGGGAAGGTATTTTGAGTGGGGGTGCTGAGGTGCTGGACTCCAGTGAACACTATTACGGGCACTATAGAGCACGCACAAAAGCAATCCCCACACGCAAACACACAGTACACCCGCAACTGTTACAATGAAGGCTCGATAATCAGCTCACGGCATATAGGCAGGGGTAAAGTGCTTTTTTTTAACGAGTGGGGAGCGGACCCCACCTCCTCTAGGGGGGTCGGGAGGGATGCTCCCCCGGGAAGATTTGTTTTAAATATTGAAGTTAAAAGCATCAATCTGGTGCACTTTAAGAGCAGCATTAAGAGATCTATGGATACATCTCTCAACACCCAGATGAAACACAACTGTAAGCAGATGTTCTTTTTCTTTATGGATATTTTACAAATCACTCCCCTTTCAAACTGTATTCTTGTTTTACTGCCATATAGTATTTCATAACTGTTTTTCATTTATTCTCTTATTTGTTTTATAACTATAATGATCATATGAAGGTGTGCCGCGGAAATAATCTTTTGAATAATTTGTGACCAAACCGTTTGAGACCCACTGAGATAACTTAGACTAAAGTTAACTATCTAAACACTCAGAGAGTCCTTTAGCTCACCTGAGCCTCTCAGTCTGAGAGGAGAGGACTCTCCTCCAGCTTGTTGTGGCAACAGCTCCGTATGTCCGTTAGTGCAGCTAGCTAACCAGATGCTAACAACACGGTCCCTGCTGCTGGCACCGGTCCCTCTCTCTCTCTCTCTCTCTCTCTCTCTCTCTCTCTCTCTCTCTCTCTCTCTCTCTCTCTCTCTCTCCCTCTCTCTCCCTCTCTCACACACACACTAAATGCGCTATGTCCGCACACACACACACACCAACATGTTCTCACTCCCATCCCGTCAGGGCCCCTCCCCGTCGCTATATTACGTACAGGGTACCCCTTACCCGTCAGGCTTCTACGGGCAGGGCGTCCCATAGACCTTCATTGCGGACAGCGGACCCCTTGACCGTCAGGCTTCTACGGGCAGGGCGTCCCATAGACCTTCATAATGCCTATTTTAAGGTTCATTTGGCCATTAAAATGCGTTTTGATGTAATTGTATGCGAGTAATGAGTTTGTATTTCTGATTATTTGTGCAGTACATGTACATGATGTTTAGTTTGCTAGTTATGACGAAGATTACTTCATGAATGTGTACACATTCATGGTTGCTAAGGTGGTTGATATGGACGCTGCAACAGCTCCCAGACCACGTGATCAACAACAATGGCCGACCTTCGTGTTATTCTCGGTGGAAAATGCCTATTTTAAGGTACATTTGGCCATTAAAATGCGTTTTGATGTCATTTTATGCGAGTAATGAGTTTTTGTTTCTGATTATTTGTGCAGTACATGTACATGATGTTTAGTTTGCTAGTTATGACGAAGATTACTTCATGAATGCTAACGTTTTTTTGGTGGAAATGTGTTTTTTCACAGCAAAGTCACCCTCTGTACTTGGATTTATTGGGAGAATCTAAAGGCAAGAACATCCCAAATATTCATTTAGGTCTTTATTTTAGACCTTTAGTGTTGCCGTCTGTGAGGAAAATACATGGGGCTCAGAGCCTCGTATTTTAAAATCTTTTTTTCCTTCTAATTTGTTATTCTTTTCAAAATAACACACTGTTATTTACTCACAAATAACACACAATTATCCTTGCTTTTATTTATTGGTTTAATTCCATAATCTCTGGCTTTTTTGGCATTCGTCAGGAACTGAATTTCAAAATAAAAATAACCGGAAACAGAGGTAGGCCTATAAGGGACATTTCGAGCATCATTGCGATTGTCAACATTTTTGAGTTTAGGATGGCCGAAGACACTACACTACCCATAATCCCCAGCTATCGTTTAGGACTACAGTCCCCATGATTACTCTTCAAGGTCTGGGATTGGATGTTGGAGTGGCAGTGCGCCAAGGTTACGCAGAGCGTCAAACAGCTGTTTGAAATGGAACGAAAACACGCCAGACTATCCAAAACTGGAATCGAACGCCCCCCCAGAACTACACACTACACTATTGTGTTTCGCAAAATGTTCTATGGGACGTCACTGAACGTTTTCGTTTTTCCCACAATTAGAAGTTGCCAGTATTAAACACATTGGTGTTATCAAATGTAAAACATATAATTAATAAATGGGTGAAAATTGCTGTCCATAATGCGCAGCATCAATATATAGCATTAATATATACCCACATGACAGCTCATTGATACTTTGTAATTCTACTGCACTACAATTCAGAGGTTAACCTGGTATTTTTACTCCACTACACTTATTTGAGTTACTTTTCAGATTCTGATTAATGATGTGAACTAGAAAATGCATTTCTTGCAGAAAATGCGTGCGAATGCTGGAAACTGTGAACATTTATGGCTGAATTTAGCTGAAAATGCAGAAAAAGCTGAATGTGTTATTAGCTGAATAGTAGCTGCTTTTAGCTACAAAAATGCAGAAAAAGCTTAATATTTAAAAGAAAATGTTTTAAAAAAGGTGTAAACAACAACATGTATAGCATCATTGTCCTGAAATAGCTGAATAAGTTAATAGTTGAATAGTTTGTGCAGCTGAAAGTTGCCTGAAGGAGTTACATATCAGATGTACGTAGTAGTATAAGTTCAAGTAGCATTACATCTATAGGGCTTTTCTTTTGAAGGGGTGTGTGGTTTTGGAGAGTGTGAGGTGTAGAAAAGCGAAATGAGATGCCTGTGTGTGTGTGTGTGTGTGTGTGTGTGTGTGTGTGTGTGTGTGTGTGACTGTGTGTGTGTGTGTGTGTGAGACTGTGTGTGAGAGAGAGAATGAGAGAGAGAGTGAGAGACTATGTGTGTGAGAGAGAGAGACTATGTGTGTGAGAGAGAGAGAGACTATGTGTGTGTGAGAGAGAGAGAGACTATGTGAGTGAGAGAGAGACTATGTGTGTGAGAGAGAGACTCTGTGTGTGAGAGAGAGAGAGAGAGAGAGAGAGAGTCTGTGTGTGTGAGAGTCTGTGTGTGTGTGTGTGTGTGTGTGTGTGTGTGTGTGTGTGTGTGTGTGTGTGTGTGTGTGTGTGTGTGTGAGAGAGAGAAGAAACTATTAAAGACAACCAAAACCCTCTTGATTTCCCAATGACTTGGGAAGAATTGACCACACAGACACAATCTCTCCGGCCAAGGAAAGCTTGTGGCCCAGACAACATTAAAAACGAAATGCTCCGATGCAGCACCCCAGAGATGCAGGGTACAGTGTTAAAGCTGTTCAATATCGTATTGCAGTCAGGATGTTTTCCTGACATCTGGTGCAAAGGGCTCATTTCCCCCATTCATAAGAGTGGAGACAAATCAGACCCTAATAACTACCGTGGCATCTGTGTCAGCAGCTGTCTGGGGAAATTATTCTGTAGCATTCTAAATAAAAGAATACAAGATTTCCTTAACGAACAATCCATCTTGAGTAAAAATCAAATTGGCTTCCTTCCAAAACACCGCACCACCGACCATGTGTATACCCTTCACACTTTAGTTAACAAACATGTACACCAAACACAACATGGTAAAATATTCACTTGTTTCATTGATTTCAAAAAAGCTTTCGACTCTATTTGGCACGAAGGGCTCTATTATAGACTTCTACATTGTGGTATAGGGGGCAAAATGTACGATCTGGTTAAATCAATGTATTTAGAGAATAAATGTGCTGTTAAAATTGGAGACAAACAAACTGAATTCTTCACCCAGAGAAGAGGCGTTCGTCAGGGTTGCAATTTAAGTCCCACTTTATTTAATATATATATAAATGAACTTGCTGTTCAGTTGGATTACTGTGCTGCTCTTGGCCTCTCCCTCCTAGATAGAGAGGTGAAGTGTCTGCTTTATGCTGATGACCTTGTTCTGCTGTCTCCTACTGAACAAGGACTCCAACAGCAGCTGGACATAGTAGACCAGTACTGTAAGGACTGGGCCCTGGCAGTCAATATGAAGAAAACTAATGTCATGGTTTTCCAAAAACGCCCCAGATGTCAGGAGAACAAATACCAGTTTACCATAAACAATCATATCATCGAACATAGTATGAGTTACACCTACCTCGGTTTAACCATAACAGCATCGGGAAGTTTCAACATGGCAGTGAATGCACTCAAAGAAAAAGCCAGAAGAGCTCTAAATGCAATTAAGAGAACATTTTACAATGTCCAAATTCCAGTTAAAATCTGGCTCAAAATCTTTGATAGTGTGATCCAGCCCATTGCGCTGTACGGTAGTGAAGTGTGGGGTCCACTCAGTCACCAGAGCTATGCCCGCTGGGACAAACATCCAACAGAGTCTTTACATGCAGAGTTCTGCAGATACATTTTACGTGTTCAGAGAAAAACACCAACAAATGCATGTAGAGCAGAATTAGGCAGATACCCACTGATCATCAACACTCAAAAGAGAGCACTAACATTCTTTAACCACCTTAGATCCAGCCCCCGAGACACCCTCCACTCCAAAGCCCTCCAGAGCCAAGAGCTGACCCCAGAAAAGAGTCCCCTATGGCAGCTGGTGCTGAGGCTAGCTGCCCCCTCTCAGAGCCACTCTGACCCGTCTCTCAGCAGCACTACTCTCCAAACACCAATCGCAGTCAAACGCATTATAGCACAATGTAAAGACAACTATTTACAACATTGGGAAGACGAGACGAGAAGCCAAAGCAGATTAGAATGTTACCTGGCTCTAAACAGAGAGTACGAGCTGGCAGAATATCTCTCTACTGTCAGAGATAGAAAGCAGAGACAGATCCTAACCAAGTACAGGCTCAGTGACCACAGACTGGCAATCGAAACAGGAAGACTCAAAAGATCCTGGCAACCAAAAGAGAACAGAACATGTGGTCACTGTACGACAGGTGAGACCGAGACAGAGATGCACTTCCTCCTGAAGTGCCAAACATTCAACGAAGTAAGGAGTGTTTACTGGAATAAGTTGAACTCTGTAATCCCAGGTTTCAAGGAGGTTGATGACCTCTCAAGACTGAGAGTACTCCTAGGAGAAGGAGACAAGGCACACCTTGCTGCCCAATATGTATACACATGCCACAACCTGAGGGACAGTGAATGACACGCACACACACACACACACACACACACACACACACACACACACACACACACACACACACACACACACACACACACACACACACACACACACACACACACACACACACACACACACACACACACACACACACACACACACACACACACACACACACACACACACACACACACACACACACACACACACACACACACACACACACACACACACACACACACACACACACACACACACACACACACGTGTTGAAATGTAATTATATCACTGTATATATATATCATCAATAATATGTAAACATTTGAAATTATTTTGTATTGTGATGCTTTGGCAACATTGTTTAATTTAACTTTCATGCCAATAAAGCCCCATTGAATTGAATTGAATTGACTATGTGTGTGAGAGAGAGAGACTATGTGTGTGAGAGAGAGAGAGACTATGTGTGTGTGAGAGAGAGAGAGAGAGAGAGAGAGAGACTATGTGAGTGAGAGAGAGACTATGTGTGTGAGAGAGAGACTCTGTGTGTGAGAGAGAGAGAGAG